>NC_056732.1:292628483-292888483 GCF_019279795.1 Protopterus annectens | reverse complement strand
CTTGCTGCAAAGTTATACAATAATCTTCTTTCAAATTTCAAGGCAATAAAACCTATAAGATATATGTTAGGTAGCATTCTGTACCAAATGTTTTGCAATTCAGGCAAATAATTGATATACATGGGCTATGCCAACAGTAAAGGACAAAGAAAAAATAGAAAGATAAAAAATAGTTTGTATTGGCATTGCAATTTATCCTTAATCTTAAGCTAAAAACATTATATAAGAAATAGCAACACACCTTGACAAGAATGCATTGTACAAAGTAGATATAACTCCAAAAGTTGTGTGCATTTAGCCGTATCGAGATCTCTGGATTCAACATTCTTTTCACTATGATACAATTGCATAAGATACACAATTACCTTTATGTATTGCAGATTTAGAACTGTGAGCATGTAAATGAGGTGTTAAATCATTATCTTTCTTGAATACCATGCTGTCTACACTAAAAGCAGGGAAGATAAACATGGTGTAATGAGCTCCACAATTTAATGCACATGCCTTAACACTACAAGGGCCAGCATTGAGAACTGTTACCTGCTATTGGCTTTCTGGTGTCTATGATTAGTCTGATTGAAGGAATAATCAGTGTTTCACAGTCTTCCCTCTGTGATGTACACTTACTAAGGGTGTGTCATAGAGAAGGGACTTACCAAAAAGTCTGAAAGTACATTGACCTAATTAAGAAAGCAACATTCCTTACATTTTAATGCTGTTTGAATGACCACAATTGCTGCCTCTTGCTAAGAAATGTCCATATTCAAAGAAGTATGTTAAGCATCACTACAGATACCGTATGCAATAAAATTCAGATAACATTGCTATTAGAAAAACATTGAAAAGGGAATGATGCACCATAAAGAAAGAGAGGATTTTACTTGCATTGTTTGCAGTCTTTGTTTAATACTGTGTGAGTACATGAGTGTCCTAACTGCTGATAATACCCCACTCATCCAGACATTTACTGGCAAATGAGAAAGTACAACTTTCATAAGTTATTTCTTTTGCACTTTCAATGTGACTTGATATGTGACTTTTTTATTACATCTAAACACTTGTACTCCTTGCCATTATCTATGGCAGATATGGGAAATTATCTTAAATGATTGTTCTTAATATCATTGATTGATGGCTCACATCCATACAAGTTCTTGTTGTAAGATAAAGTTGAGGAAACATCAGAATTTACGTTCAAAGTACTTGTTTTAAAATATGTCATTTTTTAATCATTTGTGCAGTATTTGGTACATTGCTCCATTGACTGGCAGTGGTCAGTTCACTTTCTAAGGTAAAGACTGACAAATTTACTTTGGAATGCCATAAATAGCATAATTGAGACTTGCATTAGTGCACTTTTCTCAGCATTCTGGACAGCACTGAGTGAATAAATTCAAGCTGTTATACATCTATCTCTATGGCATATTGTATACGTCTATTGAGGTTAGAGAAACAGTACAGGTGATGCAGGGTTTGAAGCCTCTTCACAGATCATTTTACTGAGGGAAATCATAATAAATCTTGACACTCATTTTGATGCATAAATGTGTTTAAGTAGGAAAATCAAGTAAGGTTAGTATTGAATAAAATTGATCGATATGTCATTTGAAATTATTTCAATATTAATTGTGTGTGCTGTGTGAAAACTGAAAGCATTTCTGTTGTTCCCAGACCACTTTTCCATTCTCACAGAATTACTTAAAGTCCTGATATTGTGAGACATAAACAGTAGTAGTAGTGATGTGGCAAGGAGGTGTGAGAAGGCTGAATCTATCAGTGTAATTTAGTAGTAGCTATTCTCATTGGCAGATATACACTTTGATTCATGTTCCTTTAAATTATCTAAAACAATTTTTGTAGATTTATTTTTTTACTAAATATTGCATTCTGCATTTGCACATCAATTGGCAGTGCAATATTAACTTTCATGTCTTAACGAAAAAAATGAAAAAAAATAATTTGGCTTGCCTTCAGCAGTGTAAATAAGCCTGGTGTTGGTGCATGTCCCTCAGCACCCTGGATAGTAGTGACTGCAGAGAATGCATCTGATAGATGACCAACTCTGTGGAACAATGTGTAAATCAAGTAAATTGAGAGAAATAAGGCACACAGTGTATTATTTGAATGTTGTTTAGAAATCATATTTCAATTATTCTCAATATGTATTTTTAATCTCCATTTACATGTTTCTTTACAGCATGAAAGCAGGGTTCACTGCCTAAGGAAAAAAAGTGAAAAATGTAGTTTAGTCTGCCTTATGTAGTGCAAACACACCTGGAACCATTACATGGACATCGACACTCTCGATAATACTTAGTGAGTACATTCCACCTCTTAGATAACTATCCCTGTGGCACAAGATATAACTGAAGTGAATTGAGAGAAACAAGACAGGTGATGCAGGGTGGAAAGCCAGTTAATTATTAATTTTGCCAAGGGGAGGTCTGAATACATATTTATTGATATTTATTTTTATCACCGTGTTTTGTAAAACTCAACTATTCTCAGTATTGATCACAGCATGTGATCTGTTGTCTGTTCACTTTCACATTGTCATTAACCTGTAGTCTGATAATGTGTTCCACAAATTACACATCTGATGTTGCAAGGAGATGTAAGAAGGTTGAATGTGTCACTTGAATGCACTTCTAGCACTGTTTATTGTTACATATATCCATCACTGTCAGCTTTATCCTGTCTTATACATTTATTTTTTAATGCCTTTTGCATTTACTCTCCACTTAGCAGAGTGCAAGCACAGTTCACTGCCTAAGTAAAAAAGTAAAACATTTAGTTTAGATTGCCTTATGTAGTACAAACAAGCCTGGCAGTTTTGTGTGGTCATCAACACTTTGGCTAGTACTCAGTGAAGAAAATGCACCTGTAAGTTAACTTTCTCTGTGACACAAGGTATATGTGCAGTGAACTAAGAGAAAATGACAGCTGAGGCATGCTTTGAATCATCTTAACTGATAATTTTACAGAGAATGGGCCTAAATAAATATTTACTCATATTTTGTGCTTTCATTTTGTTGTTGTTTAGAATTCAGACCATTGTCAGCATTGCTAACACCATGTGAGCTGTTGTCTGTCAGCTTTCATATTATTTGTTATTAAATACAAGTTTGATAATATTTTCTACAACTTACATGCCTGATGTTGCAAGGAGATGATAGATGAATGCGTTACTTGGATGCCCTTCTTGCTATGGTCATTGCTACATATATGCATTGATTGAATTAATTTCACTGTCAGTTTTATTCTCGCTCATAAATTTATTTATATTGCCTTTTGTATTTGTTCTCCACTCAGCAGCATACAATCATGCTTCACTGTCTATGGAAAAAAGGGAAAATTTAATTTATGCTGCCTTACGTAGCACAGATAAGCATGGTGGCATTGCAAGGTTATCATCACTGTGGATAGTATCTTCAGTAAAAAAATACACCTGTAAGTTAACTTTCTCTCTTGTACAAAGTGTAAGTGCAATGAGGTTAGAAAAACAAAAGAGCTGATGTTGAGTTCAAGTCTAGTGAAGTAATACTTTTAAAGAGGGGGGTTGAATGCATATTTACACACAATTTGCAATATTTATTTCATTTTATTTATTTAACATTTGTTTACCAGGAAAGTCCGAATTGGGAAGAAGCCAATTTTCAGCAGATGCCAGGGGAGAAATTCTCCAGACTCATATCTTTGTAATATCATTGTATTGCTCTCTGAAAATCAACTATCCCCAATGTTGCTAACAACATGCGAACTGTTGTATGTCTCCTTTAACTTTCTTTGCCAGTACCTACAGTCCTGATAATGTGTGCCAAAAATTAAAGTTTAGATGTGTCAAAGAGATGGAAATGCAGTTCCTGCTGTGGTAGTTGCTAAATATTCCCACTGATTGAATTCATTTTACTATCAGATTTTTCTCTCTCAAATATTTTTTCCAATGTCTTTTGCATTTGTTCTCTGCTCAGCAGTGTGCAAACATGGTTTACTGCCTAAGGATAAAAAAGAAAAAAAAGTTTAGGCTTTCTTCTGTAGTGCAAGCACACCTGGCATTGGCATGCTTTTGTCAGCACTCTGGACAGTACTGAGCAGAGAAATTCCATCTGTTACTTGTCTAGCTTTGTGGCATGAGGTGTAAGTGCAATGAGTTAAGATAAAGAACACAGGTTATTAAGGGTTCCAATTCGATTAAAAGATATTTTTAGAAAGGGCGTCAGAATTCCACTTCTCACAACATTTTGAGTAGGAATATAAAAATAAAGACAAATGAGAATGTTAGACATGTTTACCACAAACAATGTTTATTTATTTTATTTATTTTATTTTACATTTGTTGACCGGGCTAGTCTGGCTGGATACATGTCCATTTTCAGCAGAGGCCCGAGGAGAAAAGCTCCACTATAAGCTAAGAAAAATTACAATAAGATATAAATCTAATTATTCTAAGATAAAACTACAATCAGAGAAAATAGAAAACATTGGAGTGAGGATAAACTCAAGAAAATCAAGTTAAAAATATGCAGATAATTAAATATCACATAATTGTGCAGAAAGTACATATTTAAAAACTAACAGTAAAAGGAATAGAACTAATGAAGTGCAGAGATGAAAAGAGTGGAGAAGACACAGGTTAGTCAGGTGTACTACAGGAACAAAGCCAATGATTTTGAAAGTATTGTTTAATTTTCTGTTTGAAAAGTGGCAAGGATGTAGTCAAAGTTATGTCACAAGGTAAGAGATTCCAAGTTCTACCTATTGTGTTACTGAAAAGGGAATCACCTGCTGTATTGTTTGCCTTTATAGTTTTGTCATGAGTTTACTAGATGAGCGAAGTGAGTTAAGATTGTTGTAAGGGATTAGTAGTTGTGAGAGTATAGGGGTATAGTCAGGTTGGTGTAGTATATTGTGGGCAATAGTGAGTTGAGGAATTATAATGTGGTTTTGAACTTCAAGCCAGCCTAGTTGTTTTAGATTTATACAATGATGGGTCCTAAAGGGGTTACTAGTGGCTGAGCTATATTGTTATAGCAAGTAGCAAGTTTTTAGATTGGTTTTCTTTAGGTTAGTATAAATTGGGGAAGCATATAGGAGGGTAGATAGAAGGTGAGATTGTGCAATCTTGGTTCTGGTTGTTGGGGTTAGGAAAGGTTTGATACGATATAGGGAACCAATTTTTCTGTTAACTAACCTGATGTTGTTGTTAATGTGCTGGTCAAAAGAGAGATTATTGTCAATGGTTATTCCTAATAGTTTTGTAGTTGGATCAGGAGAGATGATAGTACCATTATTAGAGAGAATGGAGAAATTTAAGGGGAGACTGAGTGGTGGGGGTGAAGAGGAGAAGTTTTGTTTTTTTGGCATTTAATAGGAGAAAACGTCTAGAGAACCAAGTTTCTACAGCATTAAAGGTAGTTTGGGTTAGTGAGATCAGCTCAGTAGAGGAAGGTGCTGAGCAGATGAGGGTAGAATCATCTGCGTATTGTATGCAGGTTGCTTGTGGGATAGAAGTCTGAAGATCATTGATAAAAGGGAGAACAGGAGTGGACCAAGAATGGAGCCCTGAGGAACTCCGATGGAAATGGGTAGTAGTGATGAGATATGGTTGTCCCATATTACGGCTTGCTGTCTGTTGTTAAGATAAGAACTAAACCAATTAATGGCGACTTTGTCACAAGAGAGAGATTCAAGAATGTTTAGTAGGAGAGAGTGGTTGACCATGTCGAAAGCTTTAGAGATCAATGAAAAGAGCGGAAGAGAGTGTATTGTTGTTTCGATTTTTGTTGATAGTGTCTACAAAGGAAAGAAGGGCAGTTGTGGTACTGTGGTGAGGTCTAAAGCCATGCTGACAGGTTGCAATTATATTGTGAAGAGAGAGGTAGTGAACGAGTTGCTGATGAATACATTTTTCCATGATTTTTGCAAGGGGTGAGAGAAGGGCAATTGGTCTGAAGTTGGAGAGGTCGAGGAGTTACCTCCTTTATGAAGTGGGATTATGTAGGAGACTTTCCAGATGTCAGGGATAGTTCCCTCTTGGATAGTTCTGTTTATAAGTAAGGAAATAGGATAAGCAATTTCTTTGGCAGCTTTCTGAAGGAAGAGAGAAGGGAGCTTGTCAGCAGAAGGGGTGCAAGGTTTCAGTTTGAGAATGAGTTTGTAGATGAAAGAAGTAGGTATAGGTTTTAGAGAGAAGTTGTAGGAGGAGTTAGCTATGTTAGATGGAATATTAGGGTCGTTGGTGTTCATTTGTTTTGCTAGGGATTGGATAGTTTCAGAGAAAAAGAGTTAAAATCATTAGCAGTCTGGAGAGGGGTTTCAGGGTCAGCGTTAAGGGGAAGGAGTTTTACAGTTCCTGGGGAAAGTAGTCTGTTTACTGATGACCAGAATTGTTTGGCATTGTTATGATGGGTTTCTTGAAGTTTACAGTAGAAATGTTTCTTGTCAGAGATTATTGATTTCTTAGCCTGATTTCTGAGCTGGCGGTAATGAACTAAATCAGGGTTTTGTTTAAGGCATCTCCATTTTGTCCATGCTTTGTTTCTAATAAGAATAAGTTTCTTAGTGTTGTTGGTAAGCCATGGGGCTGTTTTGGTCTTTACTCTAATAGAACGTTCTGGAGCATGTCTATTCAGTATGGATAAGAAGGTAGAGTTAAAGACTGAGACTGCCTCCTGTAGGGGGAGTGATTTTAAGCAATTCCAATTACATGCTCTCAGTTCAGCTTGAAAATGTTCTAAGTTAAAATGTTTGGTAGAACGAATTAGCCTTGTATTTGGAAGGTTTGTACATTCTGACTTTTGTCTGGTAATGTAGGTTAGGGAGTGGTCGCTGATATCATCTGGCATAGTACCTATTTTATACTTTTGTTGTCTTTATTTGTGAGTATCCAGTCTAAGGTGCTCTCTTTCTTATTGGGCTTATTGACTCTTGTGGTTGAGGTAATAGTTTGGGAAAAACCATGTAGGTTAATATGAGATGAGGGATTATCAGCATTGATTGTGTTCCAATCAATGTTAACATCGCCTAGAATTATGGTTTCTTGGGGATAGGTAGAAGAAACCCAACTAAGAAAGTCTTCTAATATTGGAATGTTATTACCTGGGGGAAGATACAAGCAAATAATGTATATTGCTTTTTTGGCATTAAGTTGTAGTTTAGTAATGATGACTTCTATTTTGCTATCTTGGTTTGGATATGTTGGTTGAGTAGAGATGTTAAGTTGATTTTTGTACAGTATTGCTACTCCCCCACCCTTACGTTTTAAGCGGTCTTGTCTTACTATGTTATAACCTTGGGGTATAATCTCTGAGTCCTTTGTGCCTGGGTTTAGCCAGGTTTCAGACAGGCAGAGAATATCAAAGGAGTGGATATCTAAGAGGGCATGGATGAAGGGTATTTTCTTATTTATGCTTTGAATGTTAAGGTGTCCTATGAGGAAGTTATTATTGAGGTTTGGTGAACAGTTTTGAGGTGGAGGGGAGAAAGGGCCAGGGTTGGGGTGGATGTCACCATCTTGTAGTGTTGGATTAGCTGGTTTAGTGGAATATTTGCTATTTAGAAGTGTTAGAGGTTTTATTTTTTTGTCAGATTGTAGTAGGTAGGTAAGGTGATGTAATCTATGGAATTTAGATAGATGATAGCTTGGGGTGGACGTAACATTGGAGTATGATGTGAAAGTGAGTATAGTAGAAGTGTGTTTATGTGAGGAGTTCTGAAAGTTGTTAAGTGAGATTTCAATGAAAGTGAGATGGTAAGTTGAGAGAAGGGTGATTAAGAGTAAGAATGAGAGTGTAGACATAGTTGGTGTGAAGGGAGTCATTATTATGTAGTCTGAGAGGAGAGGAGGAAAGAGGACTTGTTCAGGGAGAGAGACTGAGTGTGTTGAACAAGAGGGGAAGAGTATGACTGTTTAAGAGTAAAGGAGGGTAAGTATTGGGTTCTGAAAGGAGTAAGGAATGATTTGAGAAGTGAGGACTGAGGAGGGATAGGGAGAGAAGTAAGAGAAAAGGAGATAGGTAATATGAGACTTAAGGTAATAGGGTAAAGAAAGAGAGAGGGGGAGTGGAAAGTGTGTGTTAAGGTTTGGTAGCAATTAGGCGGGAAGGAGAGGGACAGGATGGGAGGCAATAGGGGTGTGGCTTTAGAGGTATAAGAGTAGGACCCCTGGGGGTGGGTGGGAATTGGGGGTAGGGAGGGGAGCGGAGTGAGCCAGGCTTAACGGAGCGGGTCACAGCCACTAAGGAGAGATGAGGAAGGAGACAATCAGCTAAAATAGGTAAGGAAAGTGAGATAAAAATGAAAACAAGTAGAAGGGGTAGGAAAGAGGCCAGAGAGCACCAGAGATAAAAAAATGAGTGGTAAGAGGAGGTTAGCGAAGAGACATACAGTGGGAGCAGAATAGAAGAGGGTACAATGTAGCAGAAAGGGAGGTTACTGAGGTACAAAAGTAAAGCTAAGAGAGAGTTTGGTGGATAGTATGGTAAAGGTAGAGGTTAACAGAAGGAATGGAAAGGTTGAGGTGGAGGTTAGAGGGAGGAATAGAAAAATATCCAGATCCTAGCTATATCGCCTGACAAGGGCTGGTTAGAGCTAAAGAGTACAGGAGGAAGGGAGCCAATGTGGGAGTGGAACACCTGCAGTTTAGAGTAGGTAAGCAGGAGGGAGAGGGGGGCAAGGTAAGTAGGACAGTAGAGATGTAGAGGGAGTTAAAAATAATTCTAGGAGAGAACAGATTATGCTAGGAGAGGGAGGGCTAAAAAAGGGAGGTACTGGCTGCTGGAGACTAAGGCACAGGCAATTTAAAACAACTCTGAAGGAATACCTGGTTGGAGCCCAGTTAAAAGAGCAATACAGAGCCCAAACCTACTTTGTATTCAGAGGATCAGAGTCAGGTTCTTTGAGGTATGAGGCAAGCAAAGTCACATTTAGTGAGGGCAGACCAAGGTCGATGGTCACCAGTTGGGAGTAAGGCAGGACAGTAGTCTGAAGAGCAAGTAACTGTATGGGAGAAGGTAGGCAGGAGGAGAGAAAGAAATAAGAACAAGGTTAGCACATGTATGTGTATAAAATAAATCACATTATTCAACAGTGAATGTATAGTAATAATAACATCTATGCTAGCTACAACAATTTTCACATGAAAAAACTTGGTCACATCTAGATATTCAACAAGCTAAAGTGCAGCAAATTCAGGAGTCAGCAGTGTGTACAAATCGTTTTCATGAGGCAGAAGAAATAAAATAGGAGAGACTACACAGTAACAACTAAGCTAGCTACACAATATTTACATTGAAAAACTTGGTCGCATCTTAGATCTTCATCAGGCTAAAGTGCAGCACATTCAGGAATCAGCAGTGTGTACAAATTAATTCCATGAGACAGTAGAAATAAAATAGGAGAGACTACACAATCAGTTCAATCTAATGTAAAGCGAATCAGTTAGGTGTCCATGTTGTCACCGGAATAAAGGCTGAATGCATACATAGCTTACTAAAATATACTGAGTACTGAATACAACCCAAATCAACATTTGTTACCGTAGAGTTCTTTGACATGGAGCACAGGTGTGTCTGAATAGAGCAAAAATATGCACAACTAAGATTAAGGACAGAAGTCTTAGAGAGAAGATAAGGGAACTGGATAGGCTAGTGAAAGGAGTAGTCAGAGAGCGAGAGGTGAGTCATAAGGTGACCGTAAGGGAGACCAGATGCAGGAGATGATGGATGTGGAAGCTTCGTAAATAGGGAAGCTTTTAGAGGTCGATTGTGAGTGTAGATGGGATATATCGACAGAACCAAGAAATAGTCCGGGGAGGGCAAAGGAGAAGTAAATGCCAGGACTTATCTGTAGCGCTGAGAGCGCGAGGTCTGTAGAAGGCGTTTTTAGGATAAGAAGGGCAAACGCCGTGTAATTACTGTAGCGCTGAAAGCGCGCTAACAGTAGAAAACATATTAGGGAAAATAAGTAGGTGTAGTGGGTAAAGGGGCAGACGCCGTGAAATCCACTGTGTCGCTAAAAGCGCGAATACAGTAAAAGGCGTTTGAACAGCAAAAGGGTTTAGGAAATGTATGCTAGTTAGAAAGACAGTTGGTACAGCGCGATAACAGATAAAACATATTAGGGAAAAGAAGCAAGTGTAGAGAGTAAGGGGCAGACGCCGAGTAATCTACTGTATTGCTAAAAGCGCAAATACAGTAAGAGGTGTTTGGACTGCAAAAATGGTTCAGGAATAGTTTGCTAGTCTGAAATAGGGTAATGTAGCAGTAACATAGCACAGGTTCCGTTTAGGTTTGGGACTGTGGGGAAACGCCAGCTGAGCACGTGGGGAATCCCGACGTGTGTGGCGCAGTTAAGCAGTAAAGCCGCTAACAGATTCTAGCAACAACAAAAACAGTACGGCATGAAAAGGTCTAACAGCACAATCATCAAATACACTAGTCCCAACAGTTCATGCGGTGTTTGTTCAACAGAGGTGCTGTATTAATAAATAACAGGCTCAGCACAGGAGTCGCTCTAGATAGCAGGTGACAAAACAGAGGTAAAAAAATAAGAAAATAGCTTGTACAACCTCGCAAAAGAACAATAAGGTAGCTATGAACAACTTGGTGGTTATTACAGTGTGTCTTATCAGGAGAATAATTAACAATAGTAGCACCAAAAGACAGTCCGAATATAAATACGAACCTATAGCATATTAAGACAAAAACATCAGCGCATCAATAACATGTTTCAATCACAAAAAGCAAGTTCTTGACAGAAAATAATATCTTAGGTACAGGCTGGATACTCCGAGGAGGTGAACCTACCAGAGAAGCTCGCCAGGGCAGGAGCTACAGCAGCCAGGGTTCTAGTCAGGTTGAGGGTAAGAAAAGAAATGATGGAGGTGCAGGAGGGGGTATTAGTAAACTCCCTAAGGAGGCGGGGCAGGACGGGGGACGGAAAGAGAGTAGTCAGGAGAGGGTAGGCGGGGTTAAGGAGGGTAGGTGGAGAAAAAAGAAACCAAGAACAACAGCCACTAAGGAGAGATGAGGAAGGAGACAATCAGCTAAAATAGGTAAGGAAAGTGAGATAAAATGAAGACAAGTAGAAGGGGTAGGAAAGAGGCCAGAGAGCACCAGAGATAAAAAAATGAGTGGTAAGAGGAGGTTAGCGAAGAGACATACAGTGGGAGCAGAATAGAAGAGGGTAAAATGTAGCAGAAAGGGAGGTTACTGAGGTACAAAAGTAAAGCTAAGAGAGAGTTTGGTGGATAGTATGGTAAAGGTAGAGGTTAACAGAAGGAATGGAAAGGTTGAGGTGGAGGTTAGAGGGAGGAATAGAAAAATATCCAGATCCTAGCTATATCGCCTGACAAGGGCTGGTTAGAGCTAAAGAGTACAGGAGGAAGGGAGCCAATGTGGGAGTGGAACACCTGCAGTTTAGAGTAGGTAAGCAGGAGGGAGAGGGGGGCAAGGTAAGTAGGACAGTAGAGATGTAGAGGGAGTTAAAAATAATTCTAGGAGAGAACAGATTATGCTAGGAGAGGGAGGGCTAAAAAAGGGAGGTACTGGCTGCTGGAGACTAAGGCACAGGCAATTTAAAACAACTCTGAAGGAATACCTGGTTGGAGCCCAGTTAAAAGAGCAATACAGAGCCCAAACCTACTTTGTATTCAGAGGATCAGAGTCAGGTTCTTTGAGGTATGAGGCAAGCAAAGTCACATTTAGTGAGGGCAGACCAAGGTCGATGGTCACCAGTTGGGAGTAAGGCAGGACAGTAGTCTGAAGAGCAAGTAATTTGTATTCAGAGGATCAGAGTCAGGTTCTTTGAGGTATGAGGCAAGCAAAGTCACATTTAGTGAGGGCAGACCAAGGTCGATGGTCACCAGTTGGGAGTAAGGCAGGACAGTAGTCTGAAGAGCAAGTAATTTGTATTCAGAGGATCAGAGTCAGGTTCTTTGAGGTATGAGGCAAGCAAAGTCACATTTAGTGAGGGCAGACCAAGGTCGATGGTCACCAGTTGGGAGTAAGGCAGGACAGTAGTCTGAAGAGCAAGTAATTTGTATTCAGAGGATCAGAGTCAGGTTCTTTGAGGTATGAGGCAAGCAAAGTCACATTTAGTGAGGGCAGACCAAGGTCGATGGTCACCAGTTGGGAGTAAGGCAGGACAGTAGTCTGAAGAGCAAGTAATTTGTATTCAGAGGATCAGAGTCAGGTTCTTTGAGGTATGAGGCAAGCAAAGTCACATTTAGTGAGGGCAGACCAAGGTCGATGGTCACCAGTTGGGAGTAAGGCAGGACAGTAGTCTGAAGAGCAAGTAATTTGTATTCAGAGGATCAGAGTCAGGTTCTTTGAGGTATGAGGCAAGCAAAGTCACATTTAGTGAGGGCAGACCAAGGTCGATGGTCACCAGTTGGGAGTAAGGCAGGACAGTAGTCTGAAGAGCAAGTAATTTGTATTCAGAGGATCAGAGTCAGGTTCTTTGAGGTATGAGGCAAGCAAAGTCACATTTAGTGAGGGCAGACCAAGGTCGATGGTCACCAGTTGGGAGTAAGGCAGGACAGTAGTCTGAAGAGCAAGTAATTTGTATTCAGAGGATCAGAGTCAGGTTCTTTGAGGTATGAGGCAAGCAAAGTCACATTTAGTGAGGGCAGACCAAGGTCGATGGTCACCAGTTGGGAGTAAGGCAGGACAGTAGTCTGAAGAGCAAGTAATTTGTATTCAGAGGATCAGAGTCAGGTTCTTTGAGGTATGAGGCAAGCAAAGTCACATTTAGTGAGGGCAGACCAAGGTCGATGGTCACCAGTTGGGAGTAAGGCAGGACAGTAGTCTGAAGAGCAAGTAATTTGTATTCAGAGGATCAGAGTCAGGTTCTTTGAGGTATGAGGCAAGCAAAGTCACATTTAGTGAGGGCAGACCAAGGTCGATGGTCACCAGTTGGGAGTAAGGCAGGACAGTAGTCTGAAGAGCAAGTAATTTGTATTCAGAGGATCAGAGTCAGGTTCTTTGAGGTATGAGGCAAGCAAAGTCACATTTAGTGAGGGCAGACCAAGGTCAATGGTCACCAGTTGGGAGTAAGGCAGGACAGTAGTCTGAAGAGCAAGTAATTTGTATTCAGAGGATCAGAGTCAGGTTCTTTGAGGTATGAGGCAAGCAAAGTCACATTTAGTGAGGGCAGACCAAGGTCGATGGTCACCAGTTGGGAGTAAGGCAGGACAGTAGTCTGAAGAGCAAGTAATTTGTATTCAGAGGATCAGAGTCAGGTTCTTTGAGGTATGAGGCAAGCAAAGTCACATTTAGTGAGGGCAGACCAAGGTCGATGGTCACCAGTTGGGAGTAAGGCAGGACAGTAGTCTGAAGAGCAAGTAACAGAGAAGCTCGCCAGGGCAGGAGCTACAGCAGCCAGGGTTCTAGTCAGGTTGAGGGTAAGAAAAGAAAAAAAAAAATGTATTAGTAAAGCTTGCGTAAATAAACTTTTCTGTTTAGCATACATTAGAGCTTCATATATGATGTCAAGCTAATGTGTGTGAACGTTCCCAAACAGCACACTGATAATATTTAATTTAAAATCACTTGCATATGTATGATAGGTACAATACTTTTGCTATATATCCTTCTTGTTTAGGACAGTTATGTCTTGTGAAGCATGTATGTAACATACCCCAACTCATATTCCCAGGGCTACTTAAAGTCACATGCATACAGGCCTCTCTGAAGTATATCATTATTCATCCTGAAATTAGTATATTTCTAATTAGAATGCTTCGATGGAATTTCTCTTGTATCAATGACAATTAATAAGTTAAGTTTCAGTTTTTGCATTCTTTATTGCATGTGCTTGATTCCAATCTGGCACAATAAAATTTTAGTTGTTTACATTATCATACGATTAAAAGAACGAATGCTATTTCATCATACCGATAATGTCTAAACCACAAAATATCGAACACAAGGAACATCAAATTTTTTCCCAGGGAAAAAATTTGCTGCTCTGCAAAAAAAAAAAACACTTAAACACAAAGATAAGTGGGGGGCTTCACCCCCTCCCACACCCCCCTACTTAAATATACCAACTCCGAGATTGCACCATAGTGGAGGAAATGGCAAAGTCCCAAAGACGGCCCACCAAATTTTTTCCCTGGGAAAAAATTTGATGTTCCATGTCATCACTATTTTGCCATTTCAGCAGTATCGGATCGACTAAATAGCTTTCGCTATTTAGTCCATTTGATACACTAATATAGAGTAAATTTTAATATTGTGTAAAGCCCATCACAATATGTCGCAATTTGTCCTTTTTATCCTTCCAAACAGCAAGGATTAAAAGCCATACTATTACGTATTTCAGTGTTGAACATTGGAATGTGTCAATAGGTTGAGAATCACACATGACACATTTCAGTGCCATGTTTTACAAATTTAGTGCTACTTGATGTAAATAGTGACAATGTGTCTGGCAAGGAATCCATATGCTTCTAATTGCAGAAATGCAGTTGGCATGGCTATATATCTTTGTGCCCAACCAATTATATTTGAGATCTGCACTGGGCACTAATTCAGACGTATATTGCTAACTTGACTTCTGCAGACATGGCTGGCAATGGAGCAAATGGTGCTAAATTTAGAGCACAAAGGTGGAATGTTGTGGAGTCCAGGAATGTTGTGGCACTCATCATGAAGTGCTACAGCTGTAGGCTGCTGCAGGGGGCATTATACCGCTGAGGTTTGGAATAATTTTGCCAAGGCTGTTTTCATTGCAAATGGCATTCCAGGTACTGGAAAACAATGTTATCATTGCTATAGTGACCTTATGAAACACATAGAGGACCTCTAAAGCTGATGGGAGGCTGAATTTATTACTGCAAGCACCCTTCAGTTGTATAAGTATATTGACTGATAATAAATGCCATATCCTGAATAGGTTATCTAACAAGCCAATGCAGTTACTCATTATTCTTATATATATATATATATATATATATATATATATATATATATATATATATATATATATATATATATATATCCATATATGCATTCTTTTTATTTTTGTACTGTAGGTTGCAGAAGAAAGCAGTAAACAGTGTGCATACCAGGAGAGATTAATTTGCCTCAGAGAGGCATGGGATAAGTATGATTCATTTCCAAATTCAAATCAGATAACAATTTTCAGTCCCTTATTCACTAGCATCTTGAGTAGGCATACCTCAACTTTTATATAAAGTATGCATGCCTTCCCCAATAATTGTTATTGCTTGCATTAGCCAATGAGAATACCAGCTTAACTGTATGTGCATTCAATATCCAGAAGCAGCAATACGTTTTTATTACAGGATAGTATTTCTAAAATATTGACTATAATAATATGTCAGCAATGAGTTAGATATGGTAATTGCAGTTATTACATTTCAATGCATATATCCACTCCATCATAGGGAAATGAAGGCTGGTCATTCTCTTATCCTATAAGTGAGAATTGTCTATTTAATGACACATTAATTCCTTTACATCATATATGGATGTGACAAAGGTGTGCAATAGTAAATTATCATAATTGTTGACATATTGACTAAAAAGTGTATTAAGTAAATAAATTAATGAGAAATGTCATTGATCTAATTATCTATTTTTGTTTCCTCTACCATATCTTTCTCTTTTCTCATTTTTTTTCTTTCCTTCTATTTTTTTTGGGGGGGTTATAATTTATTAATATTCTGTTCTTTTCATATTTTGCTTTTGAAAACAAAATGACCAGCAGCACAGAGAGGTATATAGACCACTGCTTCTCATCCTACCATACCTCCACAGATGGCAGCACAGGCACCCAGCACTTTGGGTTCAGTACCTGTCAGCATTGTGTCTACAACCCTTGCCCTACCTGCTCCACCTGTTTCAGGTATCTCTGCCTTGGCTGCTGCTGCAGTGATACCCTCTGGAAGCACTATCAATGGAGGATGAGATTTTGCCACTTGGCAGGAGTGGAAGACATCATGGATAGAGTCTTTGGTGGATGTGCTGGTAGGATTGAACAATCCTGTGTTGGATTGCAAAAACGATGCTATGTCTGACACTGTACCAGGCAGCTGATATAGGAGGCAGTGATGACATTTCTGAGGGTAAGGGCTAGATTTTCATTGTTCTAAAACTGGATGCAGTGCACTTCTGATGTCCCCTACCTATCCCTAGTCATGGTATCCCCCAACCATTTGTCTCCATCACCAACCCTGTCTTGTATGTATGTACATTCTTCCTAACCTAACCTATCCTACATACCTGACCATTTCATTCTTAAACACCTTCCACAACATTCCTCTTCCCCCCCAAAAGAAATGGTCACCTGTCCCACAAATATTATGCCTCATGCATATCTCTCCACTTTGCCTATGTGTCATCTTGACACACTTGATTTGGTCTAATTGACCATACAACATTACTGGTGTGGTGACTCTCCAAAGTCATGAAATTGTGTGTACAGTTGTACATTTATGTTGTGAAGAAGTGGATATTTATGGTGTTTTCCCACCACCCTCCTGAAAATTCTTGTATTCTTTCCCCTGTGTCCTGCCCTCTGCTTGCCAACTCCATTTTCACTGCTGTCCTATCTACTCCTTTTTCCCATGTTTAATCTGGCCAAGAATTGAGTTACACACAACAGACATAGCCATAAATGTCCAATGGAAAAACCTTCACTTTATATTCTCAGTATTTGTGCAGAGCTTGTCATAGCACAAGAATGCTGAGTGATGGTGAACGCTGATTAACTTTGTATTCCAAAAGCTGACAATTTCAATTTCAGGCAAGTGTTCCAGTTACTTTTGTGCAAATGTGCTTAAATCTGCTGCACTATGGCAATGAGGAGTAAACGCAGACTAAAGGCAGTACTGTAAAGCAGTTAATGTGACAGTTCTTATGCTGCTGGATGCAAAAAAGTAGGATTTCCTAAGTGGTATATTAAAATAATTACCCTGTTTATAGATTGACATTCTTGTATAGTGTTATGAGTTCAATTACAGTTGTAGGTCAAATTATTATTTCATATTTCTGATCTGTATTTAACTGCAAACATCTATATTTGTCTCCATATACAGCATTTCATTAACATACGATTTGAATAGTGCAGCAAGACATCACTTGCAAAAATATTGCAGCCCCAACAGGGAGACTTATTGGGCCAACCTTATCCTGCTTATGTCTTCATGTTTGTTATATTCTCCTATGCCTTATTTATCTCTATAGCAAGAACTTTTATTGTATAAAGCATGACAGATGACTGGTGATTTAATAAGTAAGAGTAACACATCATACAGATGTTCCCAAATGTACCACAAAACATACTGTTGCTATTCCTCTCTGCATCTTTCTCTGTCCCTCTCTCCTCATCCATTCTGCTTCAATGTGTTGTCACTGTGCTTCAATTGTGTTATTAAATGTTGGAAAGCAGTAATTCCTTTGTGGTTTAATGAGATAATATTCACATGTATAGACAGATTTTTGGCTACTTTCAAGGATTCTAATCCAAACATTTGCTAAGCGTCACTGACTGTTTTTGTTACACTACTTTATGTGAACCTGTTGGCTACATATTATGAGCCACCATTATCCTTCTTCTGTCATAAGCTACTTTGTCCCTGCTACCATCTTACCCTGTTGATGTATTTTCTCCCTTCTATATCATTATTTGTCCACCTCTGCATTTCCACAATGTCTGATACCAGGTAACTAAGGCTAAACAGAAGTACACCGCTTATGACACTAGCTTAATAGATTTTATTGCCCTCAGCCACTTTCCTCTGTTGAGCTTTGCACTGCTGAACTTAGCTATGTTTATTCAGTTAAATGTGCTTTTCAACAAGATGAAGAGTTGGATATATAGACTATAGTGGCCAATAGGTTAATGAAGATGAATACATACATTTCATTTTCTGAAATCTGCTGTCACATGAGAACTTTCTGAAGTATGATTTCCTACATGGTGTGCTTAGATATAGTGAGGTATATATTTTTTCTTTAAATTCTCTAAAGGTTCAAATCTAGATAGAGGAATAAAATGTTTTGTATGATTCATGTGGCTATAAATGCAGGCTACACATTTTCTTAATACAGCATTGTCCTGCTGCTATATTAATGTGCTTACTCCCTATCCTGAATCCTGTCTTTACAGAACTTGCCTATTATGCTGATAAATCAAAACATAGTGCAACACAAATATGTGCAGAAATGCTAACACTAATTTGTTATTATGTCTGTGTTGTGTATTCCTGTTATTAAATGTCAAGCTTTTCCCACCAATACTGTGTCATGCAGTAAACCTCTGTGATTGAAAACTGTTTTTGTAAGACCTGCTTTCACCACCAATAATATAATTGGTTCCTCATTTGTTTAATAATACACCTGTAGCATACATATAAGGATTTACTAAATGCAGCTGTTGCGATAAATGTGTGAATCATGACACCTGACACATGATCACAACACGTATCAGTTCTGTATTCCATCAGATTAATACTTGGTTGTATATGTATATTGCTTCATTGTACAAATGTTAGCACAGTTTAACACAGACTACTGTTATTCCCATTCTACCTTCAGTACTTCAAGGTATGAACAAAAATATAGAACACAGCACCACAGCAAACCAATAAAAATCAAATGGCAAAGAGCAGTATAAAATCCAAACAGACTTTTATCGAACAAAGGTGAGCGCTTTCACGATAAAATTGCTTCTTCAGACCAAACTTCAAGATATGATTACACTTGAGCTATTACTTTGCCATCAGCAGCGCAATTCAGCTTGGCAGTGCTGCTCTTCTTGCAGATAATAAAATAAAAAAAGAAAGGCAAATAATTATTGGTTAAGGTTGCACTACATTTGCTTATCAGTATTAATTTTGTCAACAGGTTATATTGATTTCAGAGTGATGTTAACTCAATTAATTCAGTTGTTTAATGTATGTCTGCTCTACAATGCTTATACTTGAAACTTTGTTACAATTTTGGTTAACCTATTCACACATAATCACTGTTATTCTGCAGTGCTCTGTGTTATGTAGGAGTTGTCTGTTTGTCTTGGCAATGTACATTTTACAAGTATGAGACAAGACAAGTGTGTATTAATCACAGAATAACGTGGCAAGAAATTTTGATAATCCACTGGTTCACAACTGTGAATTTCTTTGGCATCCTATACTGTGAAACAGTCACATGTCCCACACAGTAATGTACTGCATATGAAGGACAGTATCTAAATCTTAGTTGAGAAGTATGTAATTACATGGAAAAAATCACAGTGCTGTTACTTTATCCTGTGCACATATATGCGTTTCTTCCAAAACCTGTGATGCACAGTACCATCTATTAGAAACAATGGATTTACAACAGTTACAAATGTGCTTTTCACATCAAGTTCAGATTTCTCATGTGGTGCTTGCAACTAATATTGTGCTCAATAGATTGTGTAACTAGATAGATAAGAGGTTCAATGCTCACTGTGGGAAAGTTGTGTTTGTGCAACATCTGGTGCTGTATCCAATTTCCCTGAGAATACATTTCACTTTATGCACAGCTCCCTTATCCCACTTTTAACAGAAGCATCCTCTCTGCAACACACTGATGATGTCATCCTGACAAAACTGCACTCTCCCCACTTAAGAGTCAGACTTCCACTGTGGCACTAGTGACCAATACTGTACTCTATAGATTGTGTAATTAGACAGATAGGAAGTTCAGTTCTCAATCTGGGGAATTTATATGCCTGTTTAACACTTTGTGCTGTATCCACTTTAACTGAGAGGAATTATTTTCACTTTGTACACAGCTCCATTATTTCACTTTTAAAAGAAACATCTCTTTGTAACACACTAATAAGGTCATACTAACAAAAGTGCACTCTCTCACCTTAAGAGTCAACCATCTTCTGTGTTGCTTGCAAATAATACTGTGGTCTTTAGAGTGTGCAACTAAATAGGTAAGAAGTTTGATGCTCAATGTGGGGAACTTTTATATGTGTGTGTGTGTGTGTGTGTGTGTGTGTGTGTGTGTGTGTGTGTGTGTGTGTGTGTGTGTGTGTGTGTGAGGTATAAAGTCAGGTGAAAATATCCTCTAACATAGTTGTGCTCAATCAACTTCTACAATGGAGAAATGTTTTAAATTGCTAAATGACTCCATCATCCCCTTATCCCAGCTTTCACAAACACATCTTCTGTGCAACATACTGATGAGGTTATTCTTCCTAAAATGCAATGCCACACTTTAAAAGTCAGATTTCTCCTGTGGCACTTGCATTTCTTACACTATTTTCTAAAATGTGCAAATAGATAGGTAGGAAGTTCAAATACAGCAGTGACTTACTTCTACAACTATGTGTGTGATTGAAAGTGAATTCAGGATTGGGGTACACCCATTTGCAGTGGCAAAATTTAAAAGCCCAGATGGCAGTGAAAGTCATTTTGCCACCTACATCTCATTGGAAACAAACTGATGATGTCATCCATTCATAGATGCTGTAGCATTCACTTCTACACAGAATTCTCCTGTGGCACTGGATTCTGATAATGTGCTGTATACGCTGTGTAACTCGATATGTAGGTGGTTTAAGTCCACCCTTATTTAAAATAGTGTGACTGTGATTACTGACATATAAAGCTGACTACCTTACAACCTCCTTTGTGTACACTTCCACTTATGAGATGTATTTACGGTAGCACAATGTTAAACTAGCTAATCCTAGCATTCCCTGGGGACATAACTTTTTGGCAACACAATGATTTCATAATACTACAGTAAATGCAGTATTTCACAGTTGGAATGCCAATTCTCCTGTGTTGCATGATTTTAGTACTGTGCTTTGTACATTGTGTATCCACACATGCAGGATGTTTGAAGCCAGCTGTGAGTATGTCTTTCACCCTCATACAGTGTATACTACTCTTCAGATACATATATGATGTGTGGCTGTACAATGTTGTTGCACACTTTGACCACATTTTAGCATAAATATCCAGCTATTAAACAGTGATGATGTCATACATTCATGTGTGCACTGTCACAGTTGTAATGCAACATGTCATGTGGCACTTGCGATTCAGGCACTAAGCTGTAGCTTGTGATCTTAGGTAGTTATTCATATCCAGCCATTACTGCTCAACCTACATTGTGTTAGTCTTATTGTGACTGCACATGTCATTAATACTGTTGTCAAATACATCTGCTGTGTACACATATAGATGTTTATTCCTCTTACAAAAAGCTAAACTATTTTCTCACATAGCAATGCTTTTATTCAGTATAATGATGTATTGTGATTACATTTTCCTTACATAACATATGTAGTAAGTGTTGTCTTCTGGCTCTAGAGAATGAGACAGATTTCTGCATATTGTTGCCTTAGTACAGAAATTACAGGCACACATATCTCTTGCAGTAATAACATGATGCAATGCCTTAAAATACTGACATATCTCATAACTGTAGTGATATTTCTACTGTGGCTTAGTAATTCTCGACAGAATCATGTATTTTTTGTAGTCAAATTCTCACATGTTCAATATCCCATTCAATGACTGTTACCATTGTGCATCCTTATATTGTAATGCATGAATGACATCCATTGCAGTTCTAATGTGTATATTTACATTGAAATGGGCCCCTCCCATCCCTTTTACCTGAAAGAGATTGTGTACAACACATACATATAATGTAATAAGTTAGCACAGGTGGAGCGTCACAAATGTGTTAAAACTTCCACTGTAGCATTTGTGTTTCATCCACGTGACATTAGCTGGCAGAGTTACATAGCTTGCTGTTTAATTCCTGAAAAAGGTAACATTATACAAATGTACTGACATTACAGAAACATCATTGTATCTAGTTATTCATCTGAAGACCAGGAACAAACTATGAAAGCTAAAGAGTCCCAAACTTTATTGTAAATACACAAATAGCGTTTTCACTACTCTCAATAGGTAGCTTCTTCAGAGGAAATTAAGACACAAGAAAGCGCCAAACTTTTTGGCCAAATAAATGTCCTTGATGTCATTACATCACTTCCTGAAGGTTGTAAACACCATTTAAAGTAAAAGACTTTTTCAAGCAAGCACCTTTTATGAAAGCTTTAAAGTGAGCCCATCATCAAGTTATTTAAAAACAATTAATCCAAAATATATATATTTGTATATAACTGTCATTAATAAATCCACAGTAAATGAACATATAGAATATAACAAATAAGTAAATATTCATATGTGTACAAGCATTATACCTGTTAAAACATATTAAAAAGTATACTAAAAAATATATATTAAAAAGTATACATAAGACAAAGAGCTTGCACAGCAAGTCAACTAGTATAACCTTATATTTGTACCTATATCAATAGATAAAAATAAAAAGAAATAGATGGAAACCAAAATGAAAATTTGATTCCTCATTAATTATCTCAGATAGGATCTATATTTTAGCACTGGTGCTATATTACAGCTCTCATTAAGTTCAGGGGTGTTAAAGGCGTCCAGCTTGAGTTGCCACACTAGCTCACGATTCTCTAAAACAAGAGATATCGGACCGCCTCTGATTGTAATGGGTATATGGTCTATACCCATAAAATGGAAGCTATGTCCTGGATTGTTCACTGTGTGCTTGGCTAGTGCATTTTCGCATTTACTGTTCCTTATAGCATAACAGTGTTGGTAAATGGTCTTTCCGACATAAAAGGCTGGACAGCAAACGCAAAAGGCCACATAAATGATTGATTTTGTGTCACAGTTGATTTTAAATTGGATGTCATATGCCTTATGCAGAAAGTGCTCCCTGTCCTTATGACATTACACCAGTTGCATAAACCACATGTAAAACAACCTTTAACTCTATTATAAGTATTAATTTCAGAACTCCTCTGCAGTAGTTCTTTGATATTGCTTCCTCTTTTGTATACAATTCTCGGTTTTAACCCCAATTTCTCCGATAACAGGGGATTACTGGAAATAAAATAAATAAAATAAAGAGGGCTATTGTGAAAGGACAACTGGTGAGGGCGGTAAGGATGTGTAGTGATATACTAGATTTCACAGTAGAATGTGCATTCTTGAAAGATTTATTTATTAATCGGGGATACCCTCAAGGTATAATCGATGATTTAATATGTGAAGTAGAGTCTAAGAGATATAGAGGCTTTTACAAACCACTGCTTGGTAATGAAACAGTGCGTTACTCTAGCGTAGTGGAGGTATCAGATACTTCCACTTCCACCCTCACTAGTAGTTCCCATGATGTTAACTTAGAAATGAATGTCGTGGAGTACCCTAGTAGTTTCATTACTACTTTTAATTTAAATTCCAGGCAGATTGCAGGAATAATTGACAAGAACTAGCATTTTATTTCCAGTAATCCTCTGTTATCGGAGAAATTGGGGTTAAAACCGAGAATTATCTCTACAGACCTCTGTATTTTCAGCGTATGCCACAGGAGATGATGTGGAGGCTGTCAGAAATTGCTGAGTTCAATGTGTGCAGTAACATTAATATAATTTGAACAATCTGAGTCAATCAGAATGGTGAAATGTCAGCACAACAGTGAGCCATATATTATCAGTGTTTCTTTGCCAAAGAAGCTATTTGCATCATGTATTACACATTATTTGCATCATATATTACACATTCTGTCTATATAGGTATGCTATACAAGCCAACACTGAATGCACATGCCACAGGAACACTTATAGTACAACATCCCTAAATAATCTTTTCAATCCCATGCAATCACAACCTGGTTATATATCATTGTCCAACAGAAAAATGTAGATGAATAACTATGAAAACAGTACTTTGTTCCTGTGGCATGTGCATTCAGTGTTGGCTTGTATAGCATACCTATATAGACAGAATGTAGCTCACTTCTGGGGAAGAATGTGTAATATATGATGCAAATAATGTGTAATACATGATGCAAATAGCTTCTTTGGCAAAGAAGCACTGATAATATATGGCTCACTGTTGTGCTGACAGTAACGTGTATCTCCTTTTCAGCATTCTGATTGACTCAGATTGTTCAAATTATATTAATGACGCCTATTTTACTGCACACATTGAACTCAGCAATTTCTGACAGCCTCCACATCATCTCCTGTGGCATACGCTGACAATACAGAGGTCTGTAGAGAGCTCAGTATCATAGGCACTGGTCTATATCTCATAACATATGTTTGTCACACATCTGTATTCAGACAGCAGTGGTGTACACACAAACAATAGTTACAGCACCTTTTTCAGGTTATTGTCCTACAAGGTAGGGAATCCATAACCCTATGATAGGAAAGTGCTATTGGGATATTCTTGACACAATTGATATGTGTGTTTTTCTGTCATCTATGATTGGTATGCATCTTTCTGATATCTGTCCTGGCATGTGCTAGAAAATGACATTGTACAAATGCTTATTATTTCATTCATTCTTCACAGGCATTTACTATTTCCAAAATAATTATGCTGTGCATTGCATGTCTTCATCCAAACATTTCTTTATTATTGCAATTATTTGCATCATACTATACAGCTTAATGGCAGCTTTTAAAGTTCATTAAATGTTTTTTTTTTCTTTTCATGTACAAAAAGGTAATTTTATTGTTCCTCTGTAACATCATAATCTTACTGATGATTCATCCACACTGGATTCTGTGTCTGCATGCTCAAAATTAAATATTTGTGACCATTTCGCCAACATATATGAAATATCTGTATATTTACAATACATCCTGAATATAACTATGTGATTTTATTGCAGGTGAACATAGAATATTCTGATGGACAGCCTGATAACTCTGCACTTTGTTTACAAATTATATTTAGGTCACATGTTAGATATTTTCTCTTACCTGATCTATTGCCAGTCATAAGTAGTTAATTTAATGAATCTGGATCACGTTTACTATATACTGATTTTTTCCTATATATGTATCCAAGACCTAGCAGCTCTGAACATATCTTAGTTTTATAGAAATCACAAATATGAATGCCTTTGTTACCTATAAGGTAGCTTAGAATTTTTTCCATTTCAAAACATGAATCAGCTAGATCGTTTTCCTAATCCTGATCAAATCTGCTCTTTTGATACCATAGAACACAACTAGCATACTATTCTGTAACTACAATGCAAACAATAATTGAGGTTTTCAGTTTCAGAAGGCAAACTATAGCTGTTACATTTCTTCTAGGCTATGAGGTGGTTTAATAGTCCAGTTTTTATATCCAAAGACACTTTTGGGCAGTATAAATGACTGTAGATTTTTGGGTGTCCCCAGCTTACAAGGTTTATGATTGTATAATACATATAACAGTTTTTCACAGTTTTCTGATTTACATGAGCTTTTAAACATTGGAATTATATTTAAGGCAATAATGAAAATCTACTGCACTGATTAATAAGGAATAATTCCTGGAAAGTCATGTTGGCACCCTTTCTTTTCATCAGCCCATTGCTGTTCATTTCTCTTCATTGTACGCTGAGGAGTTAGTAAAATTCCTTACTCTTTCTCATTCAGATTATTGTCTTGTTAGAATGGCATTAGCAGAATAATGTGAAATACTGGAATTGCTCAGCTTTCAACTTTACTGCAGAGAGCAATACTTGAAGGGACATATTTTTACTCACATTTCTCTTGTTAAAATAACATGTTCTGCACAATCTGGGCAAATTTATGCTCTGTCACTGACACAGCCTCCTCTAGAGTAATGTGATTGACATGTCTTTTTGCAGTTTCTATTACAAAATGTCTTTTATGATTTACTTTACTACTCCAAGCCTAGAGATGGTTATTGTGATTTACTTCACTTCTTCAAGTATAGAGATGTTTATTGCTAGAAAGACACTGTCAGCATATTTTACATTATATTATTTCCCGAAAAAAAAAAAAAAAACGACTGTCTTGAATGGATGCCAATTGGTACACTTATACTGTTAACTCTTTTTTTTTTAAACTTATTTTCCTACTTAATTCAGTGCTCATAAAGACAATGCAATTCCAGCTAAACTTATTTTGTTTTTGATAAATGGTCATTTTTAGTGTATAGTTAGCATATATGGAAATCACAGTCCATCAGTTCAGGAAATAACCACATGCCCACTTAGTCTATAAGGACTGCCCAGGCTTTGTTCTTGTGGCCCTAAAGTGGTGGAAGATGTTATGGAAATGTATTATGGAATCAGAAGAAGCACATTTTTAAAGCATGTGTGGCTCATGGTACAGCTTCAGATTTATATAAAAATAGAATAAGATTATTTTTCTTATATAAGCACTCATAAACAATGACTAAACATTTTTCTTCTTATTACAGTGTGTTGACTGGGTAGTCTATAGTTTTTAAAAATATATATACAGGAAACTGCAATATAGGAAATGCTATTCATACATTCTAGCTATCATCTGATCCCTTATATAAGAAATTAGAGAAAAACTTTTAAGTTTAGGAAACAGTTGTTAATAGGTAACTAATACTGTGAATCATTTCTGTGGAAGGCAGCATGATACGAGTGCTGACTTTGCAAGCTGAGAATTTCTGATAAAGGACATTAAGATATACAACATTAACATTAATGTAAATACAAGCAATTTGAATACGTCAATTATGTTTAAGTGGGTTGTGAGGGAAGGCATTGGAACTCAAGATAAATAACTATTAAAAGAGAACACAAGATTTTCAGGGTAAGATAAAGAAATGTCATGGACACATATACATGATTATGTTCCAAGGTAGTAGCCACTTTTATTACTAGAGGCTGTTTTTGCACATTAATGGTCACCTCATCTTTTTTCCTCTTCACCAAGGAATTTGAAGTCAGCTAACATGTTAAAGGTTGTGAGCACTGCTAAATAGACACAGTCAAAACAAGGTGTATGTTACATCAGAACAGAAGCTGCAACAGTATTTCAAAACAAATAGTTTTTTCCTCATAATATTGCTACGAATTGTAGTCTCCTTCACTAGGCTGAGTGCCACAGATTCAGAGTGGTTCTTTCCTATTTACCAATAAAAAACATTTAATGGTAGAAAGATTTACAAACCTGCCTTTGCACACTCCATCCATGCTTTATTAATCATTAATTAAGCAATGATCCCTCATTGTGAACTTTTCCACTCCCTTGCATGAGCACCATTAGATCTTCATGCCATTTTTTACAGTTAAAATTTCTCCCCTCTTGCGGTTTGCCTGCATTATAGGCCTTCCCCCACAGAACATATCAAGCTATTTTATTAAATAGCAGATTTACTCACATGCAGTGTGATAGCTTTCTTGGTTTCTCATTCTGCTGATTGTTTATAGAGGATTTCTGACTTAGGAATAGGTCATTCCACTCCTCTAACTCTCTATTGCCATCCACACCCCCACATAATCTTTATAGCTCTTGAAAACCACACCCACCCCAAATAACCAATAAATAAGCTATACATTACAAATTAAAGTTTAACACCATACCACTAAACACAACAAAGCCCACCAACCTATCCCTGCCCCTAAACATAATGTGCAGCTTATCTTAAAAATGCTATTCTATAAATATTCAAACAAATTTGAGATAAATGTGTGGTAGGGTTATGGGTAGTACACTGGAAAAGGAAATTTGTTTCTTTTTTTGATGTACTAAGTTTTGATGTTTAGTGTTTATAGGTATATACTAAGCTAACGACCACCAGAGAAACTACATAAAAAAATCAAAACTAAACCAACAGAGAATTCACCTTTCCTTCCAACATATGGGGGGATGCACAGTCATGCCGCTTATACATATACACATATTTTCAATCTTTCTATGACCATAGCATAACGCCTTCTCACTTTAAGGACTTCCTAATTACCCACATCCCTAAAAAAAAATCGTATCTCTTTCTACAGGACCACAACATAGATCTCTATTCTGCACAATGACAAAGTGTTTTTGAAATGAAAAATTTACAGTATAATAAATGGTATCCTTACCAACTCCCAACATGGCTTCAGAATGAGACACAATACTCTCACTGCTATTTTTATGGTGAAACATATGATTTTTGATACCATAGAGAAAGGATGCCCTTCAGGATCAGTTTTATTGATCTTACTTGTACATTTAAGAGCAAGAAACATGCCATCCTTCCAAGTTTACTAGAAAGTCTATGATTTAACCCCCCAAAAATGTATCTTTCCTCAATAACTATTTAAGTGATAGGACACTTGCAATTAACTCCAAAAATATGCTAACAGAAGAAGGCACATTTACAGTGTGGGTGCCTCAGGGGGCTATTATGAGTCCCATACCATTCTGATTAGTCAACAATTACTAAGAACATGCTTTTTTCACTAATAACCTTTGGTGTAGATGACATATCCTTCATAGGACCAGAATCAGTAAAAAAAAGAACTTCAGAAAAACTTCTGCCAACTATGCAACTGGTTTAGAACTAACTGCCTGAAGCTTAATGCAACATAACAGCATCCATGTTGTTCAGAACCAGCCAAAAGCTAGCTAAAGGTAAGATGCTGTTTCTGGAAACTCCCAGCAAACTGAAAATAACACTAGTATGGCAATATGGACTTAACCTCATTCCCAATCTTTGATGTAAGACCAATGATGACATAACAGCAAGCATGAAAAACAACTCAAAGTAGACCCATACTCTGTCATTTTCTATCTTATTCCCTAAGCTAGGCAGGCAGTGTCAACCAATGTCCTCGTTCTGCACTTAGAACATGTACTCCCTATTATAACCATGAATTTATCCCAAAAATTTAAAAACATTCAGATGTAAATATTGTGACGTATGTCTTTCATGTTGTTTTCTTTATGCAGTCATTATTGTTCCAATAAATCTGTTAAATGTTTTATTTCTGTACTGTGTGATCTTTATTTATATGGATATATTTTCTGTGATGTGTTTCCCCCCATGATCTCTACTGAAAAAAGTGAAATATATATCAGCCCATTTGGACTATACCAGTAAACAAATGCTAAATAAACAAAATACTAATTTTATTCAAACCATTACAAGCAGCATTTGGCACTGGGAATGATCATCATTGCATCTACCCTAGAAAATGGTAACTGATTGACAATGACTGTGCAGTCGCCCATTGGGCTGTCCGTATTTACTTCAAACTCTTCTATAAAAACTGTCTCAGTCTAAAAAAAAAAAAAAAAAAATTGGGCTGATCATAAAGTATACTGGAAAATATAATGTCAGTCTGCAAGAATTTGTGCTTCAGGATTTATGCAATACCTGAAATGCTATCAGAGGCATGTGATTGTTATTATTTTTTCAATATGATAATTTTGTTGATACAGTAACAATCATATATAGCGAGACTCTGTGCTTCTATTGTAAGAAAAATCATGCCATGTTGACTAGAGTGGCAGTGTATACATTTTATGCAAATGCTTCTGTTCTGCTCATTCTCTAGTAACCAATCAGTCATGTAACCCATCGTACAGGAAGTCACACAGAATATGCATTTAATAATAGGAAGCTGAAGTGAGGTTGAGCACCACTATAAAGGACTTCCAACCACAGCATTATGAAAATAAAATTTAATCAAAAGTATTCAGGGCTTTCATTCCCACAAATGGAACTTCTTCAAAGTACAAAAGGACAAAAACATCACTTCCTTAAATAGTACGATTCTTAAAGGCACGGCCACCTACATGTTCATCATTTGAACAAACATAAAAAACACCAATTTCATATTTAAACTCTATATAATAATAGAAATAGATAAAAGAATTGTTGATAATAATATATAAATTAGCAAAACTATATTAAAAACTATGTTAAAAACTGTATCCTTGTTACAATGTCCATCCTATGGCGATTACGAAATATAAACGTGTGCAAATATAATAATTAAATCCATAAAAAATCTCCATATAGAAAATTTTAACCCTTTCTTATCTTTGCAACAAAGTGGATAGCATGGTTAAATTGAATGAAGGGAAACCATATAATTCAGACCTGGTGGATTAATAGCATTTAGCCTCAGTTGTCATAGGAGTTTTTTGAATTCTAGCTTTGATTCACAAACCTCCCTGCAGTTTCATTGCTACTACCTTGGTTATCCAGACCTCTAGCACTTACAGCTTCATACCTATTGACTGAATCTGTATATTGGTGCATTTACCCATTATCAGATCTAGAGCCACTTGGCAGAAATGGAACATCAACAGACATGTCCCTTCTATTGCCAGCCATGTAGCTCTTGGAGTGTAACTGATAAGTACTTATCGACAATGAACTATTGCTTAACATACATGACACAGACTGTGAGAGGAGTATGTTTATACACAAGAAGGTGTAAGATGCTATGTGAGCATCACTTAACACCACCAGTACTTTGTATGAGCATACTAAACCAACATATGTTGAAGTTATCAAAAAGTCACTTCTCAAACTTCCTATAACTAGGAAGATAAAAGTCTCAGCAGGAATCTACAGTCATAGCACATCCACCCTCACATACAGTAAGGAGTTACCAGGTTGCAGACTGTATATGGTCTACCACCACTAAACGCATGAATACTAATAGAAATGCTTGAGTGATCAGTGACTTATCAGACATACAGATTCCATGCTTATGAGGCTGGACAACGACATAATGACATTTAGTTGTCTATCCGGTGCCAGGATCCATGATGTTACAAGGGGTTTTCAATGCCTTACACCTAGTAGGTATGAGCAAGATCTTATGATATCTCATGTAGTTGTGATTTGAGGTGCTTGACCCTGGGGTACATGAGGAGAGACATTGTGGATTTCATTATGCATATGTTAAATTCAGGTAAGACTCTGCTACTGGGTGAAATCCTACCCTTTACCAAAATGGTGACAAAAGTATAAAGAAAAAAAGATGATTGACTTCATCAAGAGGCTAAGTCCTTGGTGTCATTCTAATAGGGTCTGGCATATGTCAGCTTGGGTTTAGTTTGGGATGGCATTGTAAAATATGTCCTGCACATGCAATTCCCAGGCTTCCTTTTAGTGGTGAAGGTCCTTGTCACCCTATAGTGTATTTTTAGGCAGTATTTGGCTACTGGACATTCCAGTGTGAAGATACAGTTATAGCAAACTGCAGTTCAGTGTAAGTCAATGTTACTCTTCTCAGTGGCAGTAGTGAAAGTATCAGATTGCCTGATATTGAAGCCCTTATGCAATTTGAACACATCCATGTTTGTGCTGTAAGTGAGGCTTGGTTTCATTGTAAAGATAGGACTCACCCCATACCTAGTAAATAATAATTAGTTGATTTGCCGGCCAGCAACAAACTGCCCATCATTCCACAGGATATTGAAGGTAGAAGCTTTTGAATGAAGAAAATACCATAGAAGTTGTACTACCCCAGACACAGCCTACAATGAAAGAAGAAGAGGAGACCACCCTAGAAGTAAGAACAGCAACATTAAGTGAGGGAAAACAGCAGGTTCAGATGAGGTCAAAGCAGATACAGTATGATCATGTTGTTGGTGAGTTAGATGAGAAATCACTCCAGAGGGTACCCATAGCAACACAGAGAGAAATTTTATCCCAGATGACTGGAGAGTAAGCATTTTAGTGCCAGTATAGAAGGGGACATTCACAACTGTGGGAAATATAAAAGTATAAAATTCCTTACTGGATGGAAGTTCCGGAGAAGGTGACTGATAAATGAATACACAGCAAAGTAGGAAGTAAAACTGGTGATGAGCAATTTGGATTCAGATCAGGATGCACCACAACCAACCCAATATTTGCAGTGAGACAAATGGTTGAGAAGAAACTAGAGATAAGGAAGGAAAGAGTACAACTGATCATTCTTAGACGTGGAGAAAACATATGTTAGGGTCCCAACAAGGCTGATTTTGGCAGTCCTGCAATGGTTTGAAGCCCCAGAACAATTGATAGATTAGTGCAAACTATGTACAAGGACCCAAAGACACAAATATGAACAATGTTTGGATTTTCAGAGGGATTCCTAGTGGGAATGGATGATCATCAGTATTCAGCTCTGAGCTCCCTGCTTTTCATAATGGTAGTAGACTACATTAGCAAACAGATAACCAAATGACCAAGGCACTCAAGTGGATCTCAGAGCTTTACTGAAAACAAGCTCAGCAGTTAAGCACTTTCATCTCGAAGGACTTCCTCAGAACTACTGTTAATAAAAAAAAATCACTTTAAATATACTTTAAAAATAACATGATTCTATCAAATGATGCAACCTTAATGAGAGTTAAAAATTAAATGTAAAATCTATTAACTTTGTATATATGAATGAAATCATTAATCAGCATTCCATACTCTTTAACTTTAAAAGTGGAACAATAGAACATGCTTCATTTAAACCAGGAGGACAACATGCATCTAAATTCAACTGCCACATTAATTCTCTTAACAATAAATGTTCCTCCACAATTCTACCCTGAATATCTCTCTTCAATTGCTTTATGACCTTATATTTAAAAATATGGTTAAGATTATCTCTTACATGTCTAAATAGGGCATTAATATCTTTCTTCTTTTTTATCTCTCTCTCATGTTCATATATTCTTTTCTTGATCTTCCTTGTAGTTTTACCAACATAAAATGCTGGACACTGTTGGTGACAAGCTACATATATTGCCCAAGTGGTATTGCAATTAAAGTGCAATATAATTCTAATTTTTTGATCTTTAAGAATAACTTCTTGTTCCACTAACATATGTTGACACATTTTGCAACAACCATATTTAAACATGCCATTATTATGTTTGTTGGAACAAACAGTTTTAGTCCTTCTTTCCAATAAATCCTTGAAACACTTATTTTTTACTATAAACCACTTTAGGACATTCGCCCAATATTTTATATACCTCAGTGTTGGTGGAAATAACCACCCAATTGTCCCTAATCACTTGAGCTATTTAAAAGGCATCCACTGTAAAAGTCAATACAAAGGGCTTAGAAAATTCATTATCCTTCATCACATCCTGTGATAGAACATTGTTTTGTGCCTCACCATTTATTTGATTATTTAAAGTATTACTACTCAGATGTGGAATGTAGACACCTTTATTTCTCTTATTAAAAACATCATCTCTAATGGGGGATATAAAATGCATAGGATAACCCCTTTTGAGAAACATGTCAATCAATTTCTCACTTTCAAAAGGAAAGTATTTTCCTCTGAAATCATTCTTGCCAACCTCACCAGTCGGCTTTAACCACTGATATTTTTCTGAAACACAGGATGGCAACTTTCAAAATGTAAATAACTGCTGGAAAATGTATTTTTGCGGTAAATGTTGGACACAAAACTTTAATTTTCATAATTTTTAGAAATTTCCACATCTAAAAAAAAAATGTTGTCCTTATGAAAAGGATACACAAAGTTTAGAAAGTATGATGACATGTTAATATAATCTAAAAATTCCTTCAACTTGTCAACACTATCTTCCCATATTATAAATAGGTTTACCTTCATAATGTCGATCACATGTAATCGACCGGTGACATCACCGAACCGTTTCCACAAAACCAGAACTGCGAAATCTTTCAAATGTCGAAAAAACTTTGAATTTCAACATTTCTGACCGTGCCACACCTCCACACCAGTGCTAACATGGGTCAAAAAGGGGGTGAGATTTTGTCGTCCGGAAATTTGGTGTTCGACGTTTTGAAGAGTCTCAGTTCGGTATTCGTGGAAGCGGGGTTGACCATAACATGATCGGTATTATGTAGGTAAACCCTATAAATATATCATCCTAAAAATGAGAGTAATGTGACCAACAATTGCAAAATGTGCTACTGAAAATAGAATGCTTCTCCCAATAAGCCATTATAAGGTTAGCAAAACTGGGGGCGCATGCTGTCCCGTTAGCAACCCCACTGGTCTGTTTGAATATCTGCCCTTCAAAATATAAAAAATTTTTGAGAGAACAATTTCCATTAAAACTAACAATCACATCAGTACGATCCTGTTCCAACAGTTGTGTTTCAATCAACATGTCCTCAAACCATCTTAATCCCTCTTCATGGGGAATAGCTGAGTACAGATTGCATACATCAATAGTAACCAGCAAACTTGCTTCACTAAAGCTAACCTGTGAGATTTTATTAAAAAAAAATCCCAAAAATCTTTACATATTTGAAGCAATGAACATACCACAGACTTTAATTCATTATCTACAAATTTTGCCATGAGATATGTTTTATATCTTTTCCCATCCACTATTGGGCAGAGGGGAGGTTTGTTTTCATTTTTATGAATCTTAGGGATGCCAAATACCCCTGCAATTACAGGCTTATCACTGTATAAAAAATCATATTCATCTTTATTAATCTGCCCATTCATTAACATGTCATACAAAGGCATATCTCTCTTTAAATAAGCTATATGCATCTCATTCCTTAATATTTCTACATAGGTATCTGTTAAAAGCAAGGTATTCATTTTATTCTTATTATCTTCAGCATCCATAATAACCACACCTCCTCCGTTATCAGGCTTGATAATTCTTACCCATTTATCTTGAACTATATCAGTTACCATATTTCTTTCTTCTTTGTTCAGGTTGAAATAATTATTATTTACTGGTTCATTGATCACTTTTCTTATACTTTTATCACATATGTGCTTATATATAGAAAGTGTAGGGTTAATAGGTGGATTAAAAATACTCAACCTTTTATTAACCTTTCTATTAGCTAGCTCAGCCTGCTCAACTGTTTTACCACCAAACCAAATGGATAAATTCAACTTTCTGATGAATAATTTTAAGTCAAGAATACATTGGGTAAAATTTGCCCTAGCAGTGGGCACAAAGTTGACTCCTTTCACCAATAAATCTGCGTGCAGGGTATCAAAATGTCTGAAGAAAAGTTGTATAGTCTAAAGTCATTTTCAGTGTTAAATACCTTTCTCAGCATACAAATGTCCTCAACTTCAATTTCATCTGTTTTACCACCAAACCAAATGGATAAATTCACCTTTCTGATGAATAATTTTAAGTCAAGAATACATTGGCTAAAATTTGCCCTAGCAGTGGGCACAAAGTTGACTCCTTTCACCAATAAATCTGCGTGCAGGGTATCAAAATGTCTGAAGAAAAGTTGTACAGTGTAAAGTCATTTTCAGTGTTAAATACCTTTCTCAGCATAAAAATGTCCTCAACTTCAATTTCATCTGTTTTACCACCAAACCAAATGGATAAATTCAACTTTCTGATGAATAATTTTAAGTCAAGAATACATTGGCTAAAATTTGCCCTAGCAGTGGGCACAAAGTTGACTCCTTTCACCAATAAATCTGCGTGCAGGGTATCAAAATGTCTGAAGAAAGGTTGTATAGTGTAAAGTCATTTTCAGTGTTAAATACCTTTCTCAGCATACAAATGTCCTCAACTTCAATTTCATCTGTTTTACCATCAAACCAAATGGATACATTCAACTTTCTGATGAATAATTTTAAGTCAAGAATACATTGGCTAAAATTTGCCCTAGCAGTGGGCACAAAGTTGACTCCTTTCACCAATAAATCTGCGTGCAGGGTATCAAAATGTCTGAAGAAAAGTTGTACAGTGTAAAGTCATTTTCAGTGTTAAATACCTTTCTCAGCATACAAATGTCCTCAACTTCAATTTCATCTGTTTTACCACCAAACCAAATGGATAAATTCAACTTTCTGATGAATAATTTTAAGTCAAGAATACATTGGCTAAAATTTGCCCTAGCAGTGGGCACAAAGTTGACTCCTTTCACCAATAAATCTGTGTGCAGGGTATCAAAATGTCTGAAGAAAAGTTGTATAGTGTAAAGTCATTTTCAGTGTTAAATACCTTTCTCAGCATACAAATGTCCTCAACTTCAATTTCATCTGTTAGTGTTTCTGTTTCGATCCGTTCCCCTTCTTGAATGAAAACGTTTTGGGTTTGGCTCCTTGTTTCTGATAAAAATCCTCAACATTTGAGGAATCAGCATTCTGAGCATTATTTAGAGCCTGGATACACTCAGACCTCCTCACTTCTCCTTCCTCCGGCAGTCTTTTGCTAACTTGAAGTTGTGTTCCTGCATTTGTACATTCATCTCTATTCATAATTGGTCATTGCCAGGAAACAGAGTTGTGTCCCTTAACCCCATTTGTCAGATCTGGATAAGCTGTTCCTTCCTCATAAGCAACAGCATCTCGTTTAAACTTTCTCTGTTTACTAATGCTATTGGCTTCACATTCTAAATCCACTTTACTAAAATATTATGACAGTTTGTGCCATAATGGTCAAACAATGAATCTTTGGTGATATTACTGTTTAACTTGTCTAATTCCACAGACAAGCTTTCCACTAATTCATCATTATGCTTAATGAGATGTCTCACTAAATCACAGCGCGCTTTATTAAACAAATTAATGAGGGAAACATGAAATTCAGTTCCTTTTAACACTCCGTTCGGATATTTCCAAAAAGGAGACCTTTAGGTACGTATTCATTCTGCAGGCATTCTCTCAGATACGCATTGCCCAACTGCAGTCTCTTAAATTGTCCCAGTTTCCCTTCAAAAACTTTTAACTGCTCAGTCAAAGTATGCACCTCTTCATTTTGCCAAACACCAGGATGGTGGTTGTTAGAGTTAGTTTTAACCACTTCAAATTTGTTTGTTTTCCATACTTGGAAATCAAATACACCAACCGAACTTGGCCTCTGTGAATTTTGAGATAAATTAATTGTGGCTTAAAAACAAGATGTGAGCACACCAACAAAGCAGAGAAAAAGCCAAAAAACGTCCTAAAACACTTCTTTATTACAAAAGGATGAGTGCTTTCGCACGGTTACCACTTCACCAGATCCATACAAAAAGCAACTCAAAGTAAAACACTTATGCAAGTTAAAATCACATATAATTAAAAAATCAAGTTCACCTTCTACTAATTAAAGCTGGCCTTAAAGGAATACTAGCATTAAGCCCTGGAACTTTATGTGCTTGCAGGGCTACAATCTATTTCACTTCCAAATTCTATAAGTAATTATTCACGTTACCTCTTCTCATACCAGGTTTAACCAGTTATAAAACTCTAAAATGGAAGTCATTATACCGTGTTTTAGCCATATGTACTGCCAATGCATTTGTAAGGACTTTGTTTCTGATATTCCCAACATGTTCCAAAATCCTTTCCTTAAACTTACGCATCATCTTGCCCACATAAATACTTTGATACTCCATGCAGGTTGCTAAATAGACAAGACAATTGCTGTTGCATGTGGCAGACAACCTAGGGACAAATTCTCTCCTAATAGTGGGGTGAATAAACACTTGTTCTCTGACTATAAAAGTACATGCTGTGCATTTACCACAAGGCAAAGTTCCTAGTCTTGGCAAAGGATCAGTCACTGCAACCTTAGGGCCATAGCATAGCATCCTTTTCAAATTCTTGTTATTTCTAAAAATAAAACTCGGACGAGACCCAACCACTTCACTGGTGGCTTCATCCAGTTTTTTCTAATGATATTACAAAAGTCAGAAATACTACTAGAATAGATAAGCAGCACTTTAGAATGTCCATGATTCAATTTACTACTGCAATGCCGCTTGTTATAATTCCTGTACTTATTAGAAAAATAGGGAGCTCCTTTATCATTCCTATGCACTTGTACCTCCCTATGAACATCAGCTGTCAATATAACAGGGTAGTGTCTATCCAAAAGATCATGTAAAAAATTATCACTAGATTCACTCATACCTGTGTCAGCAGTGTTAAGGCGTGATAATCTCAAGGGTTGTCCTTTCACAATATGTTTAAAAATATGTGAGGGGTGCATACTGGATTTATGCAATATACTAGTCTTCCAGCATGTCTTCTTAAAGCACGTGGTGTCAAGCCCTCCAAAGCCATTCTTATGGAACGTAATATCCAGAAAATCTATACTGGTTAATGACCAATGCATAGCAAATTTAAAGTAGCTGGTAGTCCCTTCAAGATACATGATGAATTTATTCAATTGTACTTCACTACCCTTCCACAACAGAAGAATATCATCCTCAAACCTGCCATAATATATTAAATGTGCATTATAGGCATTACTATTCAGTACGCATTCTTCTTCCCATTGTGCCAACACCAAATTCACAGAGGTATTGGCACATGGTGTACCCATGGCCAGCCCTTGCTTCTGCAGGAAATATCTGTCATTAAAAAGAAAAACATTATGGTTTGAGATTAAATCCAACAGCATTCAAACCACAGTTATTGTATCATGACTATAATGGCCATGATGTGCCATATAAAGCCTAACTGAGTCTATACCCTCTGTATTAGGGATCACTGTAAATATGATTTTGATATCACGTGTGACTAACAAAATTTCTGATAAATCAAGACCTTGTACTTTATAAAATAAAGTTGATAGACAATGTTGTGTATCCTTCAACACTAAAGGGGCCTCCTCTAGAAGAGGTTTCAGCATGTTCTCTACATACTGGGACAAGGGCTCAGTGGCCCAACCACGTCCAGAGACTATGTGTCACATGGGAGGTTTCACTTAAGTTTTATGCATCTTGCATAGGCCATTAAATGTTGGTATCAGTGTATATTTAACTAGCAGAAATTCATACAAGTCAAAATCTAACTCTAAGTTGCCTGTTTTTTTTTTTTTTTTTTGCTTATTTATACTATTTACTGTACTCTTTTAGCATGTTGTTTTTCTTATTTATGTGATTTACTGCACTTTTTTATTGCCTGCAGCCTACTTTTACACTGTATTTATTTACTGTGTACTAAACTACACTGTTGTACTGCAATTGTCTGTTTTACTGTGCCTGTTAAATCAAATTGTATTGCTGTTTTCACTGTTTCCAGAACTTTTTTGTTACTTAAACTGTTATGTGTATTTATGAGTATTTATGAGTATTATGAGTATTTATGAGTATTTACTCATATTTTTCACTGTTTTTAAGCTACAGTATCTGTTCTGCTTATTCTGTTTTTTTTTTTTGCCAAGTAGTGTTTAAATAACTGCTCTGTTAATTATTTAAAACATTATTTAGAGCCTCCTTGCTGATATTCTGCCATTTTAATTGTTTTTAGTGTCTCACTGCTATTTTTCTGCTGTTTTAAACATTCTGTAGTGTTTTTCACTAAAACCAGGGTAGCTAGTAGCTGTAGCACAGTCCAGATACAGGCTTGCTGCTTTTAGAACTGTTTGTAGTGGTTTGTTTATGAGCATGTTTTTCAGGCCATCTTGAATTGGAAGTGGCCTATCTGCACTTTTGTGAGAGAATTGTGCTGATTGGGACCTGTCTGGGAAAGGGAGGCCAGTCTAGGGCTTGAAATAAGCATTCTCATTGGTCCTTTTAAATCTTTTAAAATTTTTTTTTCAAGGTTTTAGCTTCTGGTATTTAGGCCGTGCATTACGGCAAGTTTTGGTTGTGTGCACATTGTGCAGCACTGTGAACTGTCACGCAGATGTGCTCCAAAGATGGACAGTTAAATGCAAGAAATTTTCTGTAAAACTCCAGCAGAAATATCCATCCACTGAGCTCCTCCGTGATTGATTCTGAATAGCCACCCCTAGTGACAACAGTCTTCAACATAGCATTATGGACAGTTGGACTACCTTTGTTTCTCCTGCCAACCTTAACCACGATGAAAAGACCCAATGCAGGATCAACCTGAATAAAACCATAAAATCTCGACCACTGTGTAAGACACGAAAAAGCACAAGCACTGGTACTAAGAGGATATAAATGTTTTATTCCAAACGACCACAATGACTGAGCACTTTCACCAGCAACCTGGTTTCTTCAGAGTCATACTTCACAAGTGAAAAAACATTCTATAAATACCCACTACCCACAACCAATTAATTAACTGATTAACTCATTATATCATTTTAAATAAATTGACAGAAATAGTCAACACAATTATATAACAATTCTATGCAAAACAACATGAACAAATACTTGGTCACAGCCAGTGAGCAACACCTAACTGATAACAAATAATGGCAATGCAATACTAAAAACTACATCAAATAATTTTAAAATACAGTTACAAATATTAATATTGTTGTTACATAATGAAATTAAACTAAATCAAACTAGCTAAATACTTTAATTGAGGCTTTATTGAAATGGACTCATTGAGTCCTGGATGCCTCATAGCATTTAATCTGATTTGCCACTCCATTTCAAGCATAGCCACCTTATTACTGATGTCACAATTGTTGTTAAATTTGACTCTATCTATAATAAAAAATAAAAATTTGTTAAAACTAACACAAAACTTGGTATGCATATAAAGTGCATTGTACTCATCCTTTCTCTTAATAGAACTATTGTGTTCCCTGATTCTATCTTTTAAGCATCGTGTAGTCAAGCCAACATAAAAAGCTTTGCAGGACATACACGATGCAATATATACACAATTCTTAGTGTTACAATTGCACACCCCTGGACTAGCGATTGTACGCTTGTAACCTGCCACGCATATATAAGCCCCTTCTGCGATGAATCTACATCCCTTACAGGTACCACGTTTACTCATCTGTGATCGTTTGTATCCTACACTTTCCTTTTCAAGAATGTTCTTAAGATTTTTTCCTTTCCCAAATACAATGACTGGTCCCTTACCCAAAATCATTTTGGTATCCCTTCTCAGGAAATATTCCCACATGTTTCTTAAACTCATACTAAGCTCCAATGCTTTCTCATTGTACTTAAGAACAAACTTTGGTCCATCCATTAGACTATTTCTGTCACTGTCCAAGACAGCCGAAGTTGTCCCATGTCCCCTGTCTTTCAAAATCGGAATGTATTTGTTCTTCCTCTTCTTATAAATCTCTTTTTTGATTTTACGTAATAATGTTATTGGGTATCCCCTGTCAAAGAACATCCCAATTAAAGTAAACATTTCTTTTTTGAACAACTCATCATTGCTGATGAGCCTAGACATACGGACCATCTGGCCCTTGACCACCCCTTTTCTCTGATGTAACGGGTGACAACTAGTGTAATGTAACATAGAATTAGAGTAACTTGGTTTCCTATATATAGTACTGACTAGTCCCTCATTTGATTTAGAAATACTTATATCTAAATAGTTCACAGCTGTTAAACTCCAAGAGTATGTAAACCTAAGAAATGAAGTGGTGCTACTGATATAAGATATAAATTCAGCTACACTCTCTTCATCTCCTTTCCACACAATGAGCAAATCATCTAAGAATCTACTATATAACAAAATATTGTTTTTAAATGTAGATTCAAAAATGTGCATTCTTTCCAATGCCAGGAGCACTAAATTGGCATATACTGGGGCACAATGGGCACCCATTGCCACACCAGTCAACTGTTGGAATAATTCTCCCTCTAATTGTATATAATTATTTCTCAAAATAAGTTCTATAAAATCATGGCAAATCTCAATTTTTTCTATATCAAAACTAGGGCTGTCGAATAAACTACTATAAAACAACTCAAGTCCCTCACTATGGGGGATCACAGAAAAAAGATTTATTACATCAATGGTTAAAAAACCCAATAAATTACTATCCAAATTTTGAATTTCCCTAAGTCTTTCAAGGCATTGCCAGGAATCTTTGAGAATGTGGACCGCATCATTCAAAGCTTTCTTACTGTAGTGGTCCACAAATGCAGCTAATGGCTCGGTTTTTGACCCCTTCGCTGACACTATGGGTCTAAATTTCAAGTAATCTGTTCCCTTATGCACCTTAGGTATCCCGAACAGACTAGGCATTTTGGGAAACTTAACCTTAAGGTATTCAAACTCATTCTCGTCGATTGCCCCCTGATACAATGCATCCAACAAATACAAATCAATCTTGGCATACGCTCTATTGACCTCATTTAATGATACCCTAATGTATGTGTTTTCATCACCTAAAAGCTCCATAATGTAACTACTGTAATCAATTCTGTTCATGATGACCATACCCCCACCTTTGTCGGGCCTCATACATCTGTACTGATTCGTGTTTGAAAATTCATGCAGAATCATTCTCTCACCTTCAGTTAAATTGTCTTTCACTTGGGACTTTTGTGAACATATTCTCCTGAACTCATATTCAATTAATTGTTCAAAGGCGTTCATCTCTGTGTTGGGGGGAGGGCACAAACACACTCTTTCTTTTCAATTCCTTTGAACCTATATTTTCTTTAAGTACCCCCATCCCAGGTCCAATAGCCAAAAAATACAACTGAAGATTCAATTTCCTCATATATAATTTCAAGCTACTTAATACCTGTGCTATGTCCAACTTATAATTTGGAACAAAGTTAATTCCTTTACTGAACAAGTCAAAGTGCGTTTCACTAATTGTCATCTCAGTGTAGTTATAAATTGTGAAACCCTTGTTTCTTACAATTTCGTGCCTCATGACGGGTACCATATCATGAAGCTCGTTCAAGATCTTATCTGAGTCTAACTGCCCTGTATTGTAGCTCTCAGAAGAACCTATCCCCACAAATGGGTGACCTTTATTACCAAAACCTATCACATTCTCAAATGAATATTGAACATAATCTAATGAAACACTTTCATTGCCCTTACCATTACACCTTTGCATTTCAAAAACCATTATTTGCTCACTGGTTGGTTCCCCATTATTCTTTTGTTCGGTATCTAAAAAACACTCACATGCATATAAATTTTGAGTCATAGATCCCTCAGTACATCTCAACTCAAAATCAAAATCAAAATTCAGATTGAAACAAATATTAAAATCATCATTCAACAAATTGTCCTTATTAATCATCGTCGGTTCATTCCCCTCTTCGGTTGGTAATAAAACGAGGCATTCCTTGTTTGAGGCCTCTTGTTCTTAAGTATTTCCGACCTGCGCGGATAAACTGATGTTTCTAAAAAAAACATTATTATATTATGTAACAACAATATTAATATTTGTAACTGTATTTTAAAATTATTTTATGTAGTTTTTAGTATTGCATTGCCATTATTTGTTATCAGTTAGGTGTTGCTCACTGGCTGTGAGCAAGTATTTGTTCATGTTGTTTTGCATAGAATTGTTATATAATTGTGTTGACTATTTCTGTCAATTTATTTAAATTGATATAATGAGTTAATCAATTAATTAATTGGTTGTGGGTAGTGGGTATTTATAGAATGTTTTTTCACTTGTGAAGTATGACTCTGAAGAAACCAGGTTGCTGGTGAAAGCGCTCAGTCATTGTGGTCGTTTGGAATAAAACATTTATATCTTCTTAGTACCAGTGCTTGTGCCTTTTCGTGTCTTACACAGTGGTCGAGTTTTTATGGTTTTCTCCTGCCAACCTTGTTGACTTGGGTCTCTTAAGGCAGTGTAGCAATTGTCTCATGTATACAGACAACTCTCTACTAATAACACACTCTAACAGAAAATGTGAGAGATATATTTACACCAAGAATCTAGACTCTAATGCTCTCTCTCACTCAAAACAGTAACACAGAGAAGTTTGACAACTCACCCACCACTAGATATGTTTATATTACCACTACTCATATTCATGCCACTAATTATACACATAGTACACATCAAACATGTAGATACACATATGTGGAGGTTCTCTCGAAAAACTTAGTGAAAAAACAGAAACCGACAAAACACAAGACTGCTACAGCCAACACAGTTCCGACAGCACCCATGCACATAGCAACACCAGTGTCTCACCCAACAAGTCAGTAAGGTCTAGCACTCAAAAAACAAATTTTTTTGTCACTGGAGACTCAGTGGTGAGACACATGTATGTCCCACTTACCAGGATGGACAAGGTGAAAGTCATGGTCAGCTGACTGTCCGGTGTGAGGATTCATCAGATCATCCATGCACTCATGTCCATCAGCAACAAGTACCGTTATGACTTTGTCATAGTTCATGTTGGTGTGAATGACTTAAGATGTACCTCACTGGACTATATGAAGAGAGAGACATGGTTGTGTGTCCCAGGCAGGTATGTCCCTAGCCTCGAGCAGCATACTACCCTCACTTAGAATGATGCCACAATATAAACAAAAAAATGATTGATTTCAATAATTGTCTCAGTTTTTGCTGTCATTCAAAGGGGATCCAGTTCCTGCCAGCCTGGGAAGCCATGGTTAACAAACTTTACTGCTTTGCCAGAGACAGTTTGCACCTGGCACCTCTAGGCTTTCAGTTGCTGGCAAAGGCTCTTGCCTCACCCATAGTGTATTTTTTTAGGCAAGATCTTGAAAACAACACTACCAATGTGAAATTAACTAATCAGAACAAAATAAAAGTCATGCTGCTAAATGCTAGGAGCTTAAACCAAACACTGCAATCCCTGGAAGCACTTCTATCACTAGAAGATGTAGATGTCTGTACAGTCACAGGAACCTGGTTCAAGGCCTCAGAGAGTACCCCAGCCTTGCAAGGCTACAATGCTTTCCACACCTTCAGACTGCAAAATGACCATGTGAAAACCAAAGGAGGAGGTGTTTCATTCTATATTAGAGATAAACTCACCTCCCATCTAATTAGACTGGACAATTCCATGATGTTACTCCAGGTCCAGGTTATGGTGGGTAAGACCCCCATTGAAGTCATAGTTAGTTATAAATCCCCTCCATGGCTCATGACACTCACAAAGCCTACTTGACCAAACTGGAGACAATCCAAATTTTACTGAAACACTGGTTATGGGGGATTTCAATTATCCCACGATCAACTGGGAAACCTATGCTAGCCCTAACTCGCTAGTGCAAAAGTTCATTGAGTTTATTAATTTAAATGCCCTGGAACAAATTGTTAGGATATGATCTACCAGCCTCTGGAAAGTTGCTGGGACATTTTTCATCCCAAAGGGCATCTTTGTGAACTCATACAAGCCAAAAGAAGTCACAAAGGCTGACCTCTCTCTAGCACTGGGAGTCAAGGGTACCTGTCAGTAACCCTTGGTAAGATCAATAGTTGTAAGATACTTAGCCCCACCCAGCTGTTCTAGGGCCTCATTTGTCCTAGGCATAGAGTAAGCATCTGACTTTGTTTGACTATTTAATTTCCTGTAGTCCACACAGAACCTGGTGCTGCCACCCTTCTTTGGCACCAGCACCACTGGGGGTGGCCCAGGGAATGTTGGACTCTTGAATCACTCTTAGATTCAGCTTCTCCTGTATCTCTTCCCTCAGAGTCTGTTTGACTCTCTCAGGCACCCTATAAGGGGACTGCCTAATAGGCATTTGGGGTCCTGTATCCACTTGGTGCTGCACAAGGTGGGTGCACTCTGGTTTTCTAGTGAACATGTCCCCAAACTCCTGTAACACTGCTCAGATTTCTCGAAATTGGGTAGGAGATAGCTACTGGGCCATTGCTTTCCCTTCCACTGAGGTGTCAATCAATGCCTGACTGAGGAGATCAGTCACCAGATCTCCCTCAGAGTCCTCCTGCAATCCACTGCAAATGCTCAGCACAAGAGCCTCCTTATCATGGTAAGGTTTCATCATGTTAACATGGTACAATTTGTGCCCCTGCTTTCTGCCTAGCAGTTTCACCATGTAGTTAACATCATTTGCCTTTCTTACTACCTTGTAGGGTCACAAAATACTCTCTAGCTCGAGCATTCTTGTCATACCACACGTTTTTCTGTTGTTGGGCTTCTGCCATGTTCTCCTGGGCCAAGCCCATGAGTTCCTTGAGCCTTGTCCGGAGGTTTAGGACATATGCCACAACATACTCCTTGTGAGGTTCACACTCACCTTCCCACTCATCTCGAATTAAATCTAGAGGTCCCCTCACCCTATGCCCATACAGGAACTCAAAGGGTGAAATACCTGTGGATTCCCAGGGAATCACTCTGTAAGCAAACTGGTTTGCAAATGCCCATATCATGGACATAGGTTCATAGGTTCATAGACCTATCATGGACATGATTGTAGAGTTTAACGTTTCAACAAGACCATTAGTCTGGGGATAGAAGGGGGTGGTCTTCATGTGCTTCACCAAACAGTACTTCCACAGACAAGCCATCAGGTTTGACATGAAATTGGCACCTCTGTCCGTCAGAATTTGTTTTGGGAAACCTACCCTGCTGAAAATCTCTAACAAAGCATTTGCCACCTTTTCTACTCAATGGAGGACAGAGCCCCTGCCTCAGGGTATCGTGTAGCATAATCCACTACCACTAGGATATACATTTTCCCTGTGGAACTTGGGGTACTCAGAGGTGTCACAATATCCATAGCTACCCTCTGAAATAGCTCCTCAATCACAGGCAAAGGCATCAAAGGAACTCTCACCTTGTCTCCTGCCTTGCCTACCTTTTGGCACTGCTCACAGGTCTTGCAGTACCCTGTTACATCTCTGGAAATTCCAGGCCAATAGAAGTTCTGCATAATATGTCTCTTGATATGTTTTAGGCTCATATGACCTGCAAAGGGAATATCATGGGCTATGGCTAGAAGTGCCAGATGGTAGGCTCTAGGCTCTAGCAACTGCTGTCCTCTCTCACCTACTAGCCCTCTCTCAGGGGTCCACTCTATATACAGTAACCCTTTGTCCCAGTATACACATTCACCCTTCCCTTGAGAATCAGGTGCCTCCCTAGCTACCTGCCTCAGACCTTGCAATGTAGGGTCTGAGAGATGAGCCTGTCTCAACTCTCTTTTTGTAACCCTTCCCAGCTCCCCTTCCACAGGAAGTTTGGCATCCTCTGACAATGGTGCCTCACTGTCAGCCTGGGTACTACTACTCACCTCTACCTTTGCAGTCACTCTGTCCAAGGGAACATCAGTACCCACAAACAGCTGTGCTCACATTCAGTCTCATTGCTACAGAGTAGCTCCCTCCCTGACGTAATCACCTAACCAGTCCTGGCTGCAAGTATGCAGTCTGTCTGGGTCTCCCCCAGGCTACCAGACTCACTTGGTTGTCTCTTAGCCTGACTGTGTGTAACTGCATAAGCACATGTTACTGCCTCATCTAAATCCTTCCCTATCAGGACATCTGCAGGATGGTAGCTTGGTACCCCTGGTGTCTCAAGACAACCTGCTATTGGCATTTTGTCTTTCCCACTTACTGGTTCACTCATATTTTGTTCCCCACCTTGCCTCCATGGACATCTGTATGTCACATGGCCCCACTGGTTGCATTCAAAACACTTAACCTTAGGTCCTGGATGTGTACCTGGACTAGTGGCTTCCCTGCTACTGGCAGATTCTGTTGGGACAGTCTGTGCTGCCCACCATGGGTTCCTTTAGACCCATGGACAGTACTGGGGGTCCCTATCCTGTGCAGGGATGCCCTGATTGCTAGGTATAGGTCTCCCTTCTTCCCCAACTCATCTGAAGTAGAGCATTGTCTATCAGCTAACCAGATCCTCATGTCCTCAGGCAAAGTGCTAAGGGCTTGTTCCCTCACCAAAATGTCTGCCAGCCCTTCACAAGTGGTGACCTGACATCCACTCACCCACCTATGAAAATAAGTGCTCAGTTCAGCAACATATTCACACGCACTTTCATCTGGCTTGCGTTTATGCTCACAAAACTTTTTCCTATAAGTTCAGGTGTTAGCTTAAAATATTCTAACAAGTGATTTTTAACAGCAGTATAATCAAAATATTCACAATCAGCAAGTTTAGACAACACAGTTACATCTTTATCATGGAGTAAGGGGGTCAGGAACCGTACTCAGAGCCTTTGGTCAACATCATACTGTTTACATACCCCCTCAAAAATATGAATGAAACTATCAAAATTATCCCCCTCTTTAAACTGCACTAAAAATTTACTGATCTTTTGTGCTTCTGAGGTCCAGTTACTCCCTTCCCCATTACCTCCATGACTCTGGTGAAGAGTCAGCATCTACCTCTCATGCTGCCTCTGCCTCTCCTTTTCCTCAGCTTCCAGGCATAGCAGTTTCTCATTCTCCTCAGCCTGCAGATATCTCAGTCTTTCAGCTGCTTCTATTTCCAAATGCCTGGCTTCCAACTCAAGTCTCTTTAGCTCCAAATGGGTTTTTAAGTCCTCTGCAGAAAGGTTGAGCTGTCCATTCTCTGAGGGTGCTACATATCCACTGCCAGTCTGATTGTCCTCCTGGTTGCTGTTTTCTGATGCAACTGTGACCACAGCTGCAATCATGTCTGCCTTGGTCAGGTTTCCTTGCACCAGTCCCCTAGCCTGGCACATCTCAGCCAGCTGGCTCCTTGTCAGCTTTCCATACTATTCTGCTGAAATGCTGCCTGCTCTCCCTGACTAACTAAGCTAACAAAAGAAATAAAACAATTGCGATTTGAACTATGAGTATTCACTGCGTGGCTGATTTAGAGTACAAAACACCTTCGGTGATCATTGTACACAAGCTACAGGAATTCACTCTATCCAGACCACTACAAGCCAATTAGTATTTGCCAACCAATTAATATGTGGAGTGGCTATCCTACCACTGCCAAACAATTAATATGCAATGCCTGTGCACTGGCCCAGCAATCAAGGAACCTCAATCCTCACCACACTAACACCAGTGAGGGGCATCCATATAGGGAAAGGATAATAAATACACACACAGTAAAGTACAATTTCCCTTAAGAGCACACTGAGATCACAGTCTGGGGCTGGTTTCTCCCCTTTCCCTCCAGGTCCCCAGTAAAACCCTCCACTGGCACAGCTATAGGGTACAGATCTCAGCTTAGTGGGCAAGCTAAAACCTCTGGCACCATCTCTGTCCAAACAGTGCTTCATGTCCTGCCCAAGTAGCTCACACACACACACACACACACACACACACACACACACACACACACACACACACACACACACACACACACACACTTTGAAATAAGAGTTATATACAACCACACAGACACTCCTGGGGAAGGCTGGCACAGGTTCTCCAGCTGTGCCCCTTTTCTGCTCAGTCTAAAAAGTAGTACCAGCTACCACCACCCACTAATATCAGCTACTCAAAGGCCCTTTTGAAAGAATTTCCAATTATTACTTGCAATATTATTATCCAAATGGTAAGTGTGACTGAATAGTCAAGGCTTATTAGAGTGACTTGGTACAGTATCACTATATACATGCAATGTATTCTTAAAGCTTTAATTATCTATATACAAAACAGCCACAGTTGAAAGGTTTAAAAATATTTAATAATAAATAATAAAAACACAAGACAATATTTTTACTACACAATGCTAGTCAAGAGTTCAGAGATCACAGAGAAATTCTTAAAATAATACCGTAGAAAACTTCTGACATCAGAGAAATCAAAATAAGGTGTCAAAATGCTGAGAGTAAAACAATTTAATATATAAACACACAAAAAACAAATAAAATGTTATTTATTTGTTAATTCTGTTTTTTGTGTGTTTATATATTAAATTGTTTTACTTTCAGCAATTTGACACCTTATTTTGTTTTCAAAAATTATACTTTTTGGGTTGGTCTGGTCCCACCACAATCTATTTGTTTTATATCAAAGAAAAACAAGCTAGTCTAATCTTCCTATTTCCCAGCTATTTCTAAGAGAAAACACAGTTCTAAATAACTTACATATAGAAACAGGCAGTGCTGGTGATGTTGGATGTTCTCAAGACAAAATGCTCTGAGCTCTCTGATTCTCTCTCTTTAAATTGCTAACACGGAGCTGTTTCACATGACATCATTCTTCACAATTTTCTGGTGTTCCCAGTATAACAGAAACTACATTTACATTCTTTACACCTGGTCAGAAACCAGAGCAATAAAGGACATTTATACATGCAAATTCTAGCCATTTACTCTGGTCTTAAAACAATAGGCAGGATGCCTCCCTCTAGACATATCGGCTCCGAATTTTGACATCAAAGACAGTCATAAAATGCTTGACTTAGCTTTCTTATAGCAGAGTGCACTGTTGTTACATTTTTACAATTCAGTATCCAATGCAGTTTTTTCACATTTAAGAGAAAAAACATGTGGCTTACACTAATATTTACAAATGACAGAATTATCTACAAAATTCTATCTGGCTAGGCTGGCAGCCTTCACCTATCTTCACACACTATACTCCATATTATATAAACTTCTTAGGAGAGACTTATGCCTATCCTACAGAGCAATCCAAGACCCAAACCTAATGAATTTACTGCATATCCATAACTTAAATAGGACTAGGGCTATGTGTTCCAGGGAGTTACATATTGTCTGTGACTTAAAAAGGACATGCTGGAGGGACAGATATATCTCCCAGCTACTGCCCTATCTCTGGAATAGGCTACCAATTCATGTGAAACAGAGCACCTCTATGACACTGTTCAAGAGAAACCTGGACGAGTGGATGGAATGCAGTAAATTCTTACCAGGGATAGAGCTCACAGCCCTCCTGGATATAGGCAGTCATCACTAAATGCTGTCTTGGGTATTGACTAGCATTTCTATGACATTATATTGGGATGAAACAGCTAGGCTTAAAATGATCTCCGGGTCAATAGCCTAGTAATCTATGATCCTATGATTCTATGTGACATTACAAGCAGACTCTGAACAAGAACTTAAGAAAATGATAAGGGACTGGAATGCAAAACTTCAGGAACACAGGATGAAGCTGAGTGCAGCTAACATAGTTGTAATGTCAGCAAATGGGAAAAATTCAGATGAAACTAAGAACTGAGAGAGAAAAGAGAAAATAGTGAAACAGGTTAACAGTGTCATGTAACTAACTAGTGACCTACATTTTGACGAACGTGTCTATTGTTGTAAGAAAGTCCTTCTATAGTGCACAGTTATAAACAAAGGGATTGTATCAAGATCTAGGGATGCCATTGTTCCCCTTTACTCATCCCTCATTAGGCCAATCATTGTATATAATGGACTATTTGGCATGTGTCTGTCCAGACACATGCAACAACTGGAACACCCAATACCTTACTAAAAGGATACAAGGCCTAAACAACTTGACCTACATAGATAAGCACAAAATCCTATCATTATGCTTGGTATCCTACAGACTGCCAAGGGATGACCTGTGTCCGGTGGGTCTATGTTTAGCCATTGGAAGGAAAAAGCATCAAACAGCATGTCTCATCGAACATGCTGTTCCTCAAGCCATTCCAGTAAGATTGCATTATGGTAGGGATCAGGAAATTTGCCCTTTCCCCACTGTAGTGCAATCTCAGAATTGGTATATATAGTTAGTGGAGGGGGAGGGTTTGGGGAGCACAGCCCCCTCCCCTACATGAGGAGTTTCACTGAACTGCATTTTTGATGTAATGCCATTCGGCGAGTTTTTTCATTCATGAACGCCTGTGAACATAGACCTGTGTCTGACCCATTAGTGATAGATTTACAGCATATTGGCAATTCAAATGGCATCAAAATACTCAGTCTAGGGATCTAAACCTATTCTGCAACATCAGCAGAACAGTTTGTAGCTCTCAACCCCTTAGTACAAGAAATCTGGACAAAGCTTGACATAATGGGGGGCAATGACACAAAAATATGAACCGATTTTAGATACTGCCTTTTTAAACTTTGAAATTTTGCTAGAATAAAAAGGTTTCTGTTAACATGCATTTTCTATAGAATTTGGAGTCTGAAACTCAAATGTATGTAAATATTTAGTGACTTCAATCCTGAGATCATGCCACAGATTTGTCAGTAAATCACAAATTTTATGAAGAACAGAATCAAAATATGGGGAAAAATTATGGACATTCTGTGAAAATCTGGACAGCTGAGAAGTATGGTTTATAGTAACAGGTATATTTCACAGAGGATGTCACTGTTATGGAACAAACTCCCCATCCACATAAAATAAAGGTCATCCTTGTCTATTTTCAAGTGTAACTTAGATTTATGGATGAGAATCAGAACATTTATCCCAGGACTGCCCCCTCTACTCTTAATGGAGAGATGTAGCTCCTAAATGATTTATCCCATACATGGGTCCCCTCAAATTATCTATAGTATAATCCCAGTAATTCTCATTAGGGGAAATACATAATTATCAACCATGGGATGGGTAAGGCCAATCTATGACCAAATGGGAGAAGATATTTCAAGCACAAAAAGCAAAACTGGTTAGGCATAAAATGGCCTACAAGGGCAGCTAGTCTAGTACTCACCTATTAACCTATGAACCTATAAGTATGTGGGAGGGTTAGATGAGGAGAAAGGATGTCTAACTGAGGAGATCAAAGCTAGAATCAGAGGTGCTTAGCCAACCGGCACAGAGTGTTAGGTGTGGTATGTAACAGAAGAATATGAAAGTAGCTGAAAACTAATGTGTACAAAACAGTGGTGTGAACAGTACTACAGTATGGTACAGAAACCTGGAAAGTGAAGGCAGAGCAGTTGAGGAAGCTAGAGGTAATGTGGAGATGAAGTGCCTGAAAAGGGTGGTAGGATGCACACTTTGGGACATCCATAGAAAAGATGACATTGGAGCAGTAGTCCAAGTAGCTCCAATTGTAAAGAATGTCAAAAAGAACAGATTACAGTGGTTCTGGCATATGTGAGGAAAACAGAAGGCAATCTAATGGACATGATTTGAGACAGAGAGGAAGAGGAAGAAGGCAAGAGATAATGAGGGTATCCAGTGTGTTGTGAGTATGTATGGACATGTAAAACATTTTGGTTAAGTCTCAGTTACTGTTGGTAAGGTAACACTGGAAAGCACTGGCCTCAGACTGAGGTGGATAAAATTCTGGGAAGTCACTGATAACCCTGTTCTGGAGCTGACAGTGCACAACTTATTTAGGTGTGACAGATTGTGGTCATAACCCTAGGCAATAGTCTGCATGCTGTAAGTTCTTTAGCACCAGTCACCCACTTATATACAGATTTCAGAGACAGTGTTATGGATTGGGTTTTAGTAACCTTCTGACCCCTAGTCACATTTGTGGCAGTGGTGAATATTTGGGCCACTTAACCCAGTGGAATAGAGCTCCCTTTTTCTCCATTTTCAAATGAGAAAGATATCTGGGAAAGGTAGCAAGGGATGCTTATGCGTGAGCTAGAGAGACAGGGGTAAGTAGCAAGGGCAGACAGGTAAACATGGAGAAACCACAAAGAGGGGAGGTAAACACACAGAAGGTATGGAAGACAGTAGATGGACACATGCATACAGAGTGTAGACAACTGATAATGGAGAAGTCTGGATAATGAACAAGGAATGGAGAATGACACATAAGGAGGGGAACACATAGTAACCCCTCCTGGAAACATCCAGCAGAGGTACCATTGCCCTCCCTCCTGAGATGCAGACCCCACAGGCACTGGTCATCTAGCAACAGATGCAGTGGCTGGTGGAGACCATGATGAGCACAACCTCTGTTCTACTTCTTCTATACAATGCATTGGCCGTCTTTAAAGGACTATCATAATGGCTGCCCAACAGGTATTCTTTAAAATCCCTGTGCAGGAAGAACAGGGAAATCCAGCTTTCCCTGGTACACCATGAAGAAACTTGCTTTGAGGAGTCCCAAAATCAGCCATGGTCACTGAATAGGTCCAATAGAAGAGCAAAGTGGTAGTCCCATGCACATGGATACATGCTTGTAAATCACATGTCACATAAAGTGCAGAGAAATGTCTTATAAATGAGTAGATTTATAAGCTTCATGGTAAACTGTAAGTTTCAAGCAAGCATGTATGGATAACGCACTGTACACATGAAAAACTCTCATTTGCATAATTGTCATACCAACTCCTTGCTATTGCTTTAATATAAGGTATTATTATCACCTTGTGCATCACCACTTATGCCTTCATGACTGAGATCTAGAGAAATCTAAGTAAAAGGTCTATGGATGAGGAATATTACAGACTTAAGAAAGGAGCATTGTCAGTAAAGTACCTCCACACAATGACAAACCCTGTGGTGGCTGTCAGGCAAAGTGCATCACATGCATTGTTGTATGTACAAATGGGCCTCCATCATACTTACATAACACATTAGTGCCTGCCAGTGTGCAGCACAGCAAGCTGTAAACATAGGATAATGCAGATATTACATACCGTATGGAGGTGGTGGGTTCTAGGCCTGTAAATAAGGCATGGATACAGTCGTATATGGGCAGGTTTAAGGCTGCGCATATCAATAACTTCAGCAGTTAACCAAGTGCATACGGAAGGGGAGACCATGGTCATAATCATGTATATGCCACATCATAACATATACACTCCCTGAATGGCATGTTTTTTCCTACAGTGTACAGGTATTGACATAGCCATCTGGGGGAGGCAACACCTAGAAACATTAATTAGGTTGGAGAAAGTGCTGCAACTGCAGATCCTTCACACAAGTCGGGAAAGGTGCTGCAGACAAGCAGTACTGGAACCAGATTTGGAAGGAAATGGTATAGAATGTAAATGCCATGGGCAGCAATATAAGGTCCTTGCACCTGATATTTATAGGTTCATAGGTTATTAGGCTAAAGACCACTAGGGCCCTTACAAGCCTAACCGCACACCCCAAACTATTTGGATTCCAAGTATCATGGGCATCTATAGGGGGCATGTTAGTAGGGAGGTAACTGATGATCTGTAAGGACAAGGTGTTAATTAGGATAATACTTTTCTTATTTACTGCCTCTGGCCATAAGGGACATGGGGACTGGACCAGGCGGTAAATTTATGATTTTCCAATCAATTGTCAAGGTTTCATTTGAATAGGCTCTGTTTTACATGGATAGGGAGCCTGTTCCATAGTGCTGGGATTCTTTGGGACACATATCTTTCTCTCCAGCATGTTCTGTTCATGTCAAAAATGAAGTTCAGATCCCTGGATATAGTGTTTCTGATGCTGTTTTGTGCATGTGCAACAGATCTATCAGGGAATGCCCTGTAGCCAGGCAAATATCCCTTCTTAGTAGCGTGTAGGAGACTGAATGTAGAAACAAAGTATTTAGGTGATCAGTGTAGGACAGAGTATTCATGCCCTTAATTTTGCTGGTGAGAAAACTTTGTGGGCACTTCAACTGTTGCAAGTGTCTGGCTAGAGACATGCTAAAGGTAGTATTGTATTCAATGATAGGTCTGATAAGGGCCAAGTAGAGTGGTACTATAATTTTCTTGTACCTGGATGCCATTCCCTTACCTCAGTTGGGTGACAGATGTGATGTTATGAGGTAGTGCCATCTGTGCCAGGAAGAGGAGGACAGCACATGCGTACATATGCCAGCATAGCTAGCTGGAGTTTTGTAAATAATTTTATGTTATTTGACTATTGCACTGATTTGTACAGATGTTTGAGTTAAAAATATATTCGTAAAGGTACTTGTGTTAAAAATGCCTCAACAGTAGGTCCTGCTTGATACAACAAATGTATGCATGTATATTAGGTTGTAACTGATCACATGTATATGTTTATCAGAGAAAAAGCAAAAATGGTAACACCAACACCACGATGCAGATAAAAAACAATAAAACTTTATTACTCAAATTATGCTAGTACTTAGACTTTCACCATAAGGCTTTGTCAGGCATGTAAATTCATACCACCATTAATGTTTAAATACACATTCATTAAAATCATGTGACATGAAAATGAAACCTTTTTAAAGACACATTGTTAAAATTTGTTCCTGATTTCTTTCAAAGCAGGTTTTAAGCTAAAACTTTCATTCAAACCAGGATGGTGATGTGCTCTAAACCGTAGGATCCATTTATTCTCCTGTAACTCAGTATAATTAACCAAATCACCCCCTCTAACTTATTTATAAATATTCTGCAGTATACAGACGTTAGAAACACGTGATGTGACTGTATGCTGAATATGTCGATACAGTGTATTGGTTTCCAGTTACCTTCTAATTTCTGATAAATGTTTACATATTCTATCCTTTAGTCTTCTGTTACTTTTGCCTGTATAAAATGCATTACATTGCATGCACATGGCTATATAAATTATATTCATAGTACTGCATGTACCATGACTCCTAAAGTAATTTTTTTTGATGTAATAGGATGTTTAATTGAAATTCCAGTAAAAATATACCTACAAAAATTACAATTAAAGCATTTCTGTGTACCATATTTATGCATCATGTTGTTACTCAAACATTTCTTTTGTTCTTTATACTATAACTGCAGTTTTAAGTTAGCTTGGTTTTTATAGCCAAAAGACAGTTGTTCCAATGGCACATTTTTAAAGTTTGGTATATGTGTCATCATGTACCAATGTTTCCTAATTATGCCTTGTACTTTATTGGTATTAGCATCATAATGTAAAATGCATCTAAATGCTCCTTTGTCACTATTTCTATTTTTACACTTACTGCAATTATTACTACTCTCATTATGATGTCTTATATGGCCTTCAGAAAAAATAGGAAATATGGTTCTATCCAATTCTTGTTTAATTTCTACTGTTAACTTTTTAACAGTGTTTTCATTATAACCTTGATACATAAAATCATTAGTCATAGTATCTAATTGCTCATTCATCTGATTAGAATCTGTATTTAACTGTGCAATGTGCCTAAAATGATTTTTCACAATATTATTAAAAATATGTGGGGGGTGCATACTACCTTTATGTAGGTAGCTATTTTCTTAACAGGTTTCTTAAATAAAGTGGTTCCTATAGTACCATCTATTTTCTTAAAGAGCTGCACATCCAAAAATTCAATACTGCTATATTTAATATTATATTTGAATCTTAAAAATTCGCTACTAGAATGTAAATAAACAACAAACTCATGAAAGTCCGAAACAGATCCGTCCCAAACAAGGAACAGGTCATCTACAAAGCGTTTGCACAGTAATATGTTCTTACTAAATCTATTTATCCGATCATTAAGCACATATAATTTTCCCACTTATTTACAACTAAGTTGGCATAACCATTAGCCATCGGTGTACCCATTGCTACTCCTCAGCATTGCCTATATATTGTTTCCTGAAATAGGAATAAATTGTTATTCAAAATCAAGTCTATGAGTGCACATAGTGTTTCAATTTCAGTAGAATCAGAAATAGATAAAGGTACCAAATAGTCCCTCATAAAGTTTATACTTATGTCATTTGGAATTGACATGAATAAACTATCCACACCCAGAGTAACAAAATAACATGTAGAGACATCATGATTTCCTGACTATAAAAACAGCTGCTCTAAAAAGTCAGGTGTATCCTTAATAATAGTAGAAGAAAAACTTAAGGCTTTCTTCAACTGTGTATCAACATATTTTGAAATAGATTCAATAATCCATCCTGATGCTGAGACTACTGGGTTAACAAAGATTTATGTATTATAGTAGAATATAAACTTCGGACTCAACACGACTTCGTTAATAAAAGACAGAAAAGTTTATTTGTGGTAAGCGCTTTCGCGTACCTTACTGTACGCTTCTTCAGACCATAAAACAACTCAGTAAAACAAACTATTTTATACACATGGCTCTCCTATAATTAATTAATTGAAATAGCAATTTGCATAATCAATTATTCGGTAAAGCCAATTAAGGTTTAGAAATGGCTGCTGTTAAAAGAACTGCAGTTAAAACATTATAGAAACATAGTTCTAAACACTCTCTGCTGCAAGGTTGCATATCCAACAAACCAAGTCAATATCTAAGCATCCTCTATGAAGAGGCTGTAGTGACAACCTTCTGATTTAAAATGTTACAATGAGCGTGTATATTTAAACATTTATTTAGAATAATGCTACTATATATATGTCCTTTTCTAAAAACTTCTATTATAAAATATTTACAATACTTGTAAAACTAAATAAGCATCTTTATCAAAATATGAAACAATATAAATATAAATATAAATAATAATTCATCAAAAATTATTCATCATCTAAAATATTCTGGAGAAATCTAATCTGAAAACATCTATGCATAATTTTTCAATGTTTCATTGCAACGTATTTCATGGCTTTGATTTGTATAATCCATATATAACTTATAAAGTCATAAGAAAAACAATGAAACAGAAAATATATAACTTCAGAAGGAAAATAGGAAAAGGAAGGGAAGGGGGGGGGGAAGGGAGGATATATCATGGATTGTCTGGTTTGTTCCAGTGAGTAAATAAATAGATAGCCATTACACCTTTTCTAACCAATACAATGCTACTACCTTATCAAAAATAGAATAAATTCATTAAACTAATACAGAAATATAAATTATGTCACATAAAAATGCATAAAAAACCTTGTTGAGAGACATTGGACAAACATTATAGATTTCTAAACATATTACCTACGTGCATTAAGGTAAGGTTTGATAGAAACGTAAAGGTTCAAACCTGGATAGTGATGCCCTTTCAGTCTAAAAATCCATTTTAGTTCTTTGAGTTCTAATAGATTGATGTAATCTCCTCCTCTAAAATTTGGTTCAACTATTTCTAGGACTCTGAAAACAAAAGAATGTCCAGGACAGCTTTGTACATGTTTCGCTAAGGCATTTAATTCATTCTGTTTCTTAATGTCATAGGTGTGATTGTACACCCTGTTTTTAAGCTTTCGTTTTGTTAGGCCGACATAAAAAGCTGAGCATTTTACACATGTCGCTAAATAAATCAAGCCCGAGCTGTCACAAGTGGCTAAAAACCTTGGTTTGAAAACATACTTGGTTTCAGGGTGTATAAAGATTTGCTCATTTGTAATAAATTTGCAATAACTACATCTATGACAAGGGTAAGTGCCTGCATTCTCAGCAGGAACTTGTTCTTTTCTACTAGGTCTGTCACATAGCATTCTTTTAAGACATTTATTGCTCCTATAGACGAAATGAGGAGTTGCACCTACCAATTATTGTGTATAATGGTCAGATACTAACACTTTCCAATTATTGTTGATAATTCTCCTGATGTTTATGCTGTCGTTAGTATATGTGGTAAAGAAGCTCAATGTTTCTCTCATACTAGTAGGATTTCTAAGTTTAGCATGATACTTAAATTTGTTTGCTGGGAGTAGGGTTATACCTCTTTCTTCTTTTAAGACCTGTGACCTAATATCTTTCACCATGCTTTCTTCATATTTTCTTTCAAGGAAAATTTTCTCCAAGATATCTGCTTCACGGGCTAAATCATCTTTATTTTTACAGATTTTAGATATTCTAAGGAATTGGCTTCTAACTATCCCTTTAAAAACATGGCGAGGGTGCATACTGTCATAACACAAAATAGAGTTTCTCCAGCAAGCTTTCCTGAATAAGGTTGAACTTAACTTGCCATTGATTATGCTAAGGCATACATCTAGAAAATTTACTGACTCATGTGACATGTGAGCTGAGAATTTTAAATATGTTGTCGTGGTTTCCAAATAATCTTTAAATTCTAAAAACTCTTCTTTTGATCCCTCCCAAACCAATAGGATGTCGTCCACAAAACGATAATAGGCCAAAATTTTCTTAAAACATGAATGAGTAAAAATAAAGTCTCTTTCCCACTTATGCATCACTAAATTCACATAGGTGTTTGCCCTAGGGGTGCCCATGGCTACCCCTGATGTCTGCAAATAAGTGTGTCCCTCAAAGCAAAACACATTATTGTAAAGAACTAGATCTAACAGCTGGCAAATGAGGATAACATCATTGTTCTTAAACTGTGTGCATGTAGATAGAAATTCTCTCACTGCCTGAACTCCTTCCATATTAGGTATAGAAGTAAAGAGACTAGTCACATCTAATGTGACTAGTAAATGTTGTCCTTTGACCAATTCTTTATCTAAAGATTCTAGCGATTCCAAAAGGTGATAGGTATCTTTTAAAATATTCGGAATTTTGTTAACTATAGGTCTTAAAGTTTTTTCTAAATATACTGATACCTTTTCCGTTACCCATCCCTCACTGGCTACTATTGGTCTAATGGGGGGGGGGGTATAACCCCTTTGTGCATTTTTGGCAGGCCTTTGATGGCCGGTAGGAACGTTTTTTCTATATTAAAATAGTCATATAGTTCTTCCGAAACCTGTCCACACATAAGTAAATCATATGTGTCATCTTTAACTCTGGCTGAGACTTTAGATAACTCAAAATTATCTATTTCTTTATATGTAGTGTGGTCACTTAACATATTGTGCATTAAATCTTGATATGTTGATTTATCAAAGATGGCTACCCCACCCCCTTTATCCACTGGTCTAAAGACTAAGCTGTTATTATCTATCAAGCTGTAAAGGGAAGAATGCATATCATTTGACATATTGAAAAACATACATTTTCTCTTATTGTTCTTAAAATAATCATAAAAGTCCTTTTCACACAGTTCGATAAATAGTTCAACGTGTCCAGGTATTACTGGATGAAAGGAGCTCTTCTTTTTGAACTTTAAACTGTCTGCATCAAAAACATTAACTTCTGTTGGCTTAGATTTGAACAGAATCTTTAGCGCTATGGAGCGCCCAAACATTCTGAGGTCTGTCAATATTTCTGAAAGAATACTACTTTGTGACGGAACAAAGGACAGTCCCTTGTTAAGAATCTCTTCATCGTGAACAGAAAGTACATACCTGGACATATTAAAAAAGAGCTGGTTCCTTATTGGTAATGTCTCCTTCTTGGAAAAGCTTCGTTGTCTTCCGATAGCTTTCTTTTTTTGGTCCAGCTGTTCCGTCGTTCTCTCATGGGCGCTAACTTTTTTATCGGGTAAGGTAAAAAAGCCTTGCTGTCATCTTTTGGAATCGCACCTAAATTTTTGTGGCTGAGTTTATTGCGATACGCTTCCTGGTTGGGAAGAGGGGTTGATGTAGCTGCCTCAAGTGTTGTTATGATGGGAACTTCAGGTGGTGTAGTGAAGTTCTCTCTCGAGCTGTCCTCCTGGATCACTCTGGATGTTGCTAGTGCTGGTTCCGTTATCGTTGTGATTGTGTCATCATGCGGCGCCGTGTTTGGTATCTGCATACGAGTATGAATATTGGGAAATTCTTTCCTCGGCCAAATGAAGACATTACCCGAGGTAAAGTCTTCAAAATCACGTTGCAGCTTTTTTTGTTTAATTTGCTGCAACCTAAGAGCATATGAGCTCACTTGACTAAAAAGGCTGTCCATTCTTCTTTGATAACAATCATCAGGGAAACCTTCAACCAGTTCTTGTTGTAAGGTGTTAATTTTGGAAAATAGTTCATCCTATATATTGTTTCCTGAAATAGGAATAAATTGTTATTCAAAATCAAGTCTATGAGTGCACATAGTGTTTCAATTTCAGTAGAATCAGAAATAGATAAAGGTACCAAATAGTCCCTCATAAAGTTTATACTTATGTCATTTGGAATTGACATGAATAAACTATCCACACCCAGAGTAACAAAATAACATGTAGAGACATCATGATTTCCTGACTATAAAAACAGCTGCTCTAAAAAGTCAGGCGTATCCTTAATAATAGTAGAAGAAAAACTTAAGGCTTTCTTCAACTGTGTATCAACATATTTTGAAATAGATTCAATAATCCATCCTGATGCTGAGACTACTGGGTTAACAAAGATTTATGTATCTTAGGAATGCCATAAATAAAAGGCATTCTCGGATATTGTACATAGAAAAATCGCAATCATTCTAAAGATATTTGACCATTTAAATGCATAACATAGACATGAATATTTACTTGAGAGATAACACCTTCCAAATCCATGGCACTTAGTTCCACATAATCATCTGATTCTAGTGATCTTAACATTCCATTAATAAAATCTTCTCTGTTTGAGACAACAATACCTCCACCCTTATCTGCCTGTTTTATAACAATATTCTCATTAGATAAAAGAGACTTAATTGTTTTTTTATAACTATTATTAAAATAATGTTGTTTATCATAAAGGTACAGGTCCTATATCTCATTAATAACTGTTTTTTTCATAGGCTGCTATCAGGGGATTATTAACGGGTAAAAACATGCTTTTTCTATTGATGTTAGATTCAACTGGATTGGTACCTTGTTGTTCAAAACCATAAATCAACTTTAGATGCAAACTTCTAATGCACATTTTCACACTCAAAAGAATGTCAGAAATGTCCGCCATTTTCTTCGGAATAAAGGATAAACCTTTATTCAGTAAATTAAGTTCTTTCTCAGTTAAGTTGTAATGCGAAAGGTTAAATACAGTACCCTGGTTTCTTTGTTCTGGCTCCGTGTGCTGATTTGGTAGGTGGTATTCCTTAACCGACTCCGACTCCAACCCCGACTGGGATGATGGCTCCACTTCTCTTTTGGTAAAGAGTATGGTTCGTTCAGAAGAATGGGTGTATCTAAAGGGTCTAGTGCTGTAATTACATTAGCATCCACCATAGTAGCAGAATTAGAAGTTGAATTAGGTGCTACTGAATCTACCGTCATGCTATGCGAAACTCCAACAGCTCCAACGGCTGCATGCACAGCTGACTCTGGCTTCTTAGTAGAGGTGGTGCTGACATCATGGTTTCTCCATGGTCAGCACTCTTGCTGATTGGCCAAGTTCGAATCAGACAGCAAATTTGACTTATTATTTCGTGTCGAATCAAATCTCTCAAGTTTTTTCTCATTAAAGTGAGAAGGTTGTCTGGTAATGTTAAACACATTACCAGTACTGAAGTCATTCACATCCCTTCTGATTTTTCTTTTTTTACGCTCAATAAGAGATTGCTCATATACATTGACCCGATCCAAAGTATCAGCCGGTAGGGTAGCTTGATGGTTTAATTCCACCCTACTGGCAAAGTCAGTATATTCATTTATTAGCTCCTGCTTTAATTGCTGCTCCATCGGTGTAAAAATATCATTCATGAGTTGCATATACTCAGTGGAAGCTTTTAAATTAATTTGTTGCCATTTTTGCAAAAGAGCAGGATATTTATCATGGTAAATAGGCATATTAAAAATGCGTAAGACTCTTGGTACATTTTTTTGCTTAATATATACCTCAAAAGAAAGTCTTTGCCATTGGAGTCTTTTATAAAACTACATTTTTGATTGAAAATCTTGTAGTTGTTTCTCAAACTTCTCTATTAATACATCATTAGAAGCTTCAGAATTCTCTGTCGCAAGGTCAAGATTCAAAGGATTACCAGTAACATCCAACATATTACTTAAGTTCATTATTCGTAGTTGCAGATCACTTGCAGTGGGTATCTGAGACATTGTGTTCATGGGTAAACCCCCCAAAAAATAAAAGTCCAATAAGAAAAAGGGTTACCTCGCAGACAAAGTTGGTGTATCCAGAAAAATCCAAAGCAAAAGCAAAAATGGTAACACCAACCCCACGATGCAGATACAGCCAATAAAACTTTATTACTCAAATGACGCTAGTACTTAGACTTTCGCCATAAGGCTTCATCAGGCAAGTAAATTCATACCACCATTAACGTATTTAAATTCACATTCATTAAAATCATGTGACATAAAAATGAAACCTTTTTAAAGAGACATTGTTAAAATTTGTTCATGATTTCTTTCAAAGCAGGTTTTAAGCTAAAACTTTCATTCAAACCAGGATGTTGATGTGCTCTAAACTGTAGGATCCATTTATTCTCATGTACCTCAGCATAATTAACCAAATCACCCCCTCTAACTGCTTTATAAATATTCTGCAATATACAGAAGTTAAAAACATAAAAAAAAATGTTTACTTTAGGGGTCATGGTACATGCAATACTATGAATATAATTTATATAGCCATGTGCATACAATGTAATGCATTTTATACAGGCAAAAGTAAGAGAAGACTAAAGGATAAAATATGTGAACATTTATCAGAAATTTAAAGAAAATTGGAAACCAATGCACTGTATCGACATATTCAGCATACAGACACATCACATGTTTTTAACTTCTGTATATTTATAGGGCAGCCGTGGTGGTGCAGCGGTTAGCATTGCCAACTCACAGCAAGAAGTTCTCCGGTTCAATCCTTGGCTAGGGTGCCTTCTGTGTGGAGTCTGCATGTCCTCCCTGTGGTTGCATGGGTTTCCTCCAGGTGCTCAGGTTTCCTCCCACATCCCAAAGACATGCTGTAGGTGGATTGGACACTCAAAATTGGCCCTAGGTGTGAGTGTGTGTGTGTGTGTGTGTGTGTGTGTGTGTGTGTGTGTGTGTGTGTGTGTGTGTGTGTGTGTGTGTGTGTGTGTGTGTGTGTGTGTGCCTTCTGTGGAAGGTTGGGTGCTGGGCTAGCAACTCGACACTGTAAAACTCCACTGCCAATCATAAGCGGACAGGTGATCTGCTGTGGAGACCCCTAACCATGAAAAGCTGAAAGAAGAAGAAGATACTGCAGAATATTTATAAAGCAATTAGAGGGGGTCATTTGGTTAATTATACTGAGTTACAGGAGAATAAATGGATCCTATGGTTTAGAGCATATCAACATCCTGGTTTGAATGAAAATTTTAGCTTAAAACCTGCTTTGAAAGAAATCAGGAACAAATTTTAACAATGTCTCTTTAAAAAGGTTTCATTTTAATTTCACATGATTTTAATGAATGTGTATTTACGTTAATGGTGGTATGAATTTACTTGCCTGACGAAGCCTTATGGTGAAAGTCTAAGTACTAGTGTTGTTTGAGTAATAAAGTTTTATTAGTTTTTATCTACATCGTGGTGTTGGTGTTACCATTTTTGATTTTGCTTTGGATTTTTTTTGGATACACCAACTTTGTCTGCAAGGTAACCCTTTTTCTTACTGGCCTTTTTTTTTTTTTTTTTTTTTTTGGGTTTACCTACGGACACGATGTCTTAGATACCCACTATAAGTGATCTGCAACTATGAATAATGAACTTAAGTAATATGCTGGATGTTACTGGTAATCCTTTGAATCCTGACCTTGTGACAGAGGATTCTGAAGTTTCTAATCACGTATTAATACCAGAGAACTTTGAGAAACAACTGCAAGATTTTCAATCAAAAATGCAGTTTTATAAAAGGCTGCAAATGGCAAAGACTTTTTTTGAGGTATATATCAAGTGTAAAATTGTACCAAGAGGCTTATGCTTTTTTAATATGCCTAATTACCATAATAAATATCCTGATATTTTGCAAAAATGGCAATACATTAATTTAAAAGCTTCCATTGAGTATATGCAACTCATGAATGATTTTTTACACTGATGGAGCAGCAGTTAAAGCAGGAGCTAATAAATGAATATACTGACTTTGCCAATAGGTTGGAATTAAACCATCAATCTACCCTACTGGCTGATAGTTTAGATCAGGTCAATGTATATGAACAATCTCTTATTGAGAGTAAAAAAAGAAAAATCAGAAGGGATGTGAATGACTTCAGTACTGGTAATGTGTTTAACATTACCAGACAACTTTTTCACTTTAATGAGAAAAAACGTGAGAGATTTGACTCCACACTAAATAATAAGTCAAATTTGCCAGGTGTCATGGTACATGCAATACTATGAATATAATTTATATAGCCATGTGCATACAATGTAATGTGTTTTATTTAGGCAAAAGTAACAGAAGACTAAAGGATAGAATATGCGAACATTTATCAGAAATTAGAAGGCAATTGGAAACCAACCATTGACATATTCAGCATACAGACACATCACATGTTTTTAACTTTTCTATACTGCAGAATATTTATAAAGCAGTTAGAGGGGGTGATTTGGTTAATTATACTGAGTTACAGGAGAATAAATGGATCCTACAGTTTAGAGCACATCAACATCCTGGTTTGAATGAAAGTTTTAGCTTAAAACCTGCTTTGAAATAAATCAGGAACACATTTTAACAATGTCTCTTTAAAAAGGTTTAATTTTCATGTCACATGATTTTAATGAATGTGTATTTGAATACGTTAATGGTGGTATAAATTTACTTGCCTGATGAAGCCTTATGGTGAAAGTCTAAGTACTAGCGTCGTTTGAGTAATAACGTTTTATTAGTTTTTATCTGCATCGTGGTGTTGGTGTTACCATTTTTGCTTTTGCTTTGGATTTTTCTAGATACACCAACTTTGTCCGTGAGGTAACCCTTTTTCTTATTGGACTTATGTTTATCAGAGAACCCAGGAATGGTGGAAATTTTCAAATTGCGTTATAGCTATCAGATGCTGCCACATCTGGTTTCTCTGGAACTCTTGCAGCATCACTTTGGAACCTGCAGGAAAGATTTCTGACAGGATATATATTTCACACATCCACACAGACAAAAGGGAGACACCATATGGTTTTTGCTGTGGTAAGAAACTCAGCACATATCAGCTAGCCTTGCTTTAGTAAGTAGTCAGGGAACAATAATTCTTTAGTCAGTCATAGACATTTAGTGAGACTAGTTTAGTATTGCTTTCTGCATCTGTGAGAAACTATCCAACTGTATTATTTTTTTATATCTCTGTGGTTGAAACTCTGTTTATTGCATTCAGTATTCTCCTGTTTTCTGTTTTATTATTTATCATTAAATATTTTAATACTGTTCATTGTGGTTATCCTTTATAGAATAGTTTTAACATCTTGAGAGTACTTATGCTTGTTCTGGTGACACTGTGGATGCTCCTGAAAGCCTTGCTGCTTTGGTCACAACCTATCATTTGTATTAGTATTAATTTCACACAGTATAATTCAGTACCCTTTGTAAGTGTCTTAGTGTAGCTGACTGGTGGCAGTATGATTACCTCAGTGTCTGGGCAGAAAGAGGTACATCTAGTAAATCTGTGCCAGCTTTTTCGAGGTGTGTATGTGTGTGAAACTCAAGTATCGAAGTGTATGTGTTGGCTACTGGGAACAGGGACAGAGAGCTCCAAAGTGGTAAATGTGGAGTTTTGTGTGGGCCTGGAGAGAGAAAGAGAGTCCAGCTCCATGTCTACAGCATGCTCCCTGTGTGCTCTTAGGGGGAATTGTGCTTGGTGCAGGGAACTAAATCTGAAAATACTGTGTGAATCTATTTTTGCTCTTAGTGACCTTCCCTCACCTTCTTGATTGCTGGCCTGGAGTAGGGACCTGTCACATATTGGTGGCAGCTGGGTGAGATATTAATTGAACTTCAGTTGCTGGTGGGCATTTGTCACTGAAGGTATGTGTACTCTCAGCAGCCACAAGGTAAACATACAGAGTTTCATTTTCACAACATTTTTATTTATTTTTATTTGTTTAGTTTAGTCAGGGAAAGTATGCAAGGATGTCAGCAGAAGATTATAGCAAGATGACAAAGAACCAGTTGGCCAAGATGTTTGAAGCCAAATGACTGGTACATGTCAATCTGACTATAGAGGAAATTATTTCAGCCTGCAGCATGGGTTATCAACATGGAAGACTACCAGTCTGGTGATGGGGTTGTGCATTCTTCATAAATAGGACAGTTCATCTTTTCTTTGGAGGACTTACAAATCTATCTGGAGTTAAAGAGACTTGAACTGGAGACCAAACAACTAGAGAAGCAGAAGGAATTAGAATCAGAAGAGAGACTGCAGCATTTGGAGGTCAAAGAGAGACTGTGTCATTCAGAGGCCGAAGAAAATGAGAAACAGCAGCAATATTAAGGAGGAGATGCTGACTCTTCGGCAGGGTCATGGAGGTAATGGGGAAGGTAATAACTGAACCCCAGAAGCAATAAAGATCAGTAAATTTCTTCCACTTACAGAGGGTGATGATTTTGATAATTTATTCATGTATTTGAAAGGGTATGTGACCCCCTTACCCCATGGTAAAGATGTAACTGCTGTTTCTAATTTGTCTGATACTGATTATTTAAACTTTGATAAAGTAAAACAATGTTTACTGAAATGCTTTAAGTTAACACCTGAAGCTTTCAGAAAAACGTTCATGAGCATAGAAGAAAGGCAGATGATTGTATATGTGATTATATTGTTGAGTTAAGCACTTATTTTCATAGGTGGTTGAATGGGTGTCAGGTCACCACTTTTGGAGGGCTGGAAGACCTTTTGGTTAGAGAGCATGCCCTTATCACTTTGCCTGAGGACATGAGAATCTGGTTAGCAGACTGGGAGTGTAACTCTGCAGATGAGCTGGGGGGAAAATGGGATCTCTACTTAGCAAGCAGGGCATCACTGCACAAGAAGGGGATACCCAGTGAGGCACATGATTATAGGAGAACCCATGGTGGGTAGTCTAAACCACCCCAGCAAAGTACTCTACTAATAGTGAAAGACACTAGTTCAAGTACATGGCCAGGATCAAAGGTTAGATGTTTTAAATAGTAAATGTAACCAGAGGGGCAATGTAGCATACAGATGTTCACACAAGGTGGGGAAGAAAAGTTGAAGGAGTCAGCAAGGGGGAATAACAACATGCCAGTGGTAAGTTGTCTGGAGACAACATGGGTACCAAATTATCACCAAAATGTGTATCCTATCTTAGTGGATGAAAGACAGGCCACTGCTAAGAGAGACATAGCCTCTGACATAACCATTGTGAAGTCTGCATTGATTAAAGAGGAGCAGTACTTGCTTGGGCAGTCCACACCAGTCAGAGCTTTAGGAAGGATCTCATTCCAAATACCTTTGGCCAGGTTTCACCTTGAATGGGATGGTGGAAAAGGAAGCAAATGGGTAGGTGTGTATGAGCATATCTCTGCAGATGTCTTGATAGGGAATGATTTTCATAATGCAGTACCTTGTGTGCATGCAGTTACACGCAGTCAGGCTTGGAGACAGGCATGTGGTTCAGGTGGCCTGGGGAGACCAAGATAGAGCCCACATCAGAAGCTGGGGCTGATGAGATGGCTATTTCAGGGAAGGAGCTACCCTGTAGCATTCAGCCTCAAAGTGAGCCACAGATTCTGCTAGGTACTGATATTCCCATGGAGAGGGTGACTGCAAGGACAGAGGTGAGTTGTAGTACCCAGGTTGACAGTGAGGCACCGCTGTCAGAAGAGACTAGGTTTCTGATGGAAAGTGAGCTGGGAAGGGTCACAAAGGTAGAATTGAGACAGGCTCAGCTTTTGGACCCTACATTAAGAGGCTTGAAGGAGTTAGCTAAGGAGGCACCTGATTCTCAAGGAAAAGGGGAGACTGTATTCTGGAACAAAAGGTTACTGTATACAGCATGGACCCCTGAGGGAGGGCTAGAGGGTGAGGTAATGCAGCAGTTGGTAATGTCCACAGCCTACCATCTGGCACTTCTAGCCATAGCTCATGACATTTGCAGATCATATGGGAATAAAGCATATTAAGAACTATATTATGAGGAACTTTAATTGGCCTGAGATTGCAAGGGATGTAACATGATACTGCAGGAATTATGCACAGTGCCAAAAGATAGCCAAGGCAGGAGACAAGGTCAAGGCTCCTTTGATGCCTTTGCCTGTGATTGAGAAGCCATTTCGGAGGGTAGCTATAGATACTGTGGGGCTTCTGAGTACTCCAAGTTCCATAGGGAAAAAGTATAACTTGTTGGTAGTAGATTATGCTACTACATACACTGAAGCTGTGACTCTGTTCTCTATCAAGGCAGAGAAGGTGACAAATGCTTTGTTAGAGATTTTAAGCAGGGTAGATTTCCTGAGAGAAATATTGACTGACAGAGGTGGCAATTTCATGTCAGACCTGCTGGCTTGTCTGTGGAAGTGCTTTAGGGTGAAGCACCCCCCAGACTAATGGTCTTCTGGAAAGGTAAAACTCTACACTAAAGATCATACTATGGGCATTTGCAGACCAGTTTAAGAGAGAGAGAGTGGAACAAATATTTGCCCATCTGCTGTTTGCGTACAGAGAATTACCCTAGGAATCCATAGATTTTTCACCCTTTGAGTTATTGTATGGGCATAGGGTGAGGGGGCCTTCAGATGTGATTCATGATGAGTGGGAGGGTGAGTGTGTTCAGGTCAAGGCTTATGGAGTTCATGGGCTTGGCCCAGGAGAACCTGGAAGTAGCAACAGCAGAAAAAGGTCTGATATGACAGGAATGCTCAAGCTTGAGCGTATGCTGTGGGACAGCAGGTTATGGTGCTCATTCCTGTCAGACATAATAAGCTGCAGTCAGCTTGGGAGGGACCCTTTGAAGTGGTAAGGAAGGTCAGTGATGTTCATTACATGGTAAACCCTCTAGACAGGAGTCAGGGCCACAAATTGTACCATGTTAACATGATGAAGCCTTACCATGAAAGGGAGGCCCTGGTGCTGAGTATTTACAGTGGATGGAAGAAGAAGTCTGAGGGGGATCTGGTGGTCACAGACGTGACAAAGAAAAACAGGCCAATACCTTTCATTGTGGCAGGTCCTTTAGCGATAACATCTGTACATGGTTACAAATCCTGACATAGTTCCAGTTATGTACACCATAAATTTTGACATTCAGAATGAGTAAATACAACGTCATAGCATTGCCTTTTTATTCATCTCTGAATCAGTCTGCCATGTTGGTTCTCTTCATTTGCATAACCCAAGTGATTCATTTGTGTGGAGCCCCTTGTTTGCATGTCATTATTCACTCATTTGCTTGGGCTGCATATTATGTTATTTTGACCATTGCACAGTCTCACAATCTATATCTTCAGCCATGTCCTATCTATGGATGCTACCTGTATTATTTTGAGCTGTGCACCATACTAACCATCTCTGAATCCAAGCCAATGTCCTTTGCAGTGATGTATCTTGTAATTAAGCCAGCTTTACAAATTTTGTTCAGAAAATTTTGGCAAGGCAAAGAAATATAGATTTATTTCAATTATACACATCAAGCACTTCTAGTTTCCTTTTTTTAAGTTACATAGTTATAAGGCTAATGAAGGGTGGCCACGGTGGTGCAGTGGTTAGCATTGCTGCCTCCCAGCAAGAGGTTCTCCGGTTTGATCCTTGGCTGGGGTGCCTTCTGTGTGGAGTCTGCATGTCCTCCCTGTGGTCACGTGGGTTTCCTCCGGGTGCTCTGTTTTCCTCCCACATCCCAAAGACATGCTGCAGGTGGATTGGACACTCTACATTGGCCCTAGGTGTGCGTGTGAGTGTGCCTTCTGTGGAAGGTTGGGCGCCGAGCTGGCAACTCGACACCGTAAAACTCCACTGCCAATTACTGTGCGGACAAGGTGATCCGCTGTGGCGACCCCTAACCGGGAAAAGCCGAAAGAAGAAGAAGAAGTTATAAGGCTAATGAAGTGCATCAGTTGAAAACTTAGTTGCCAAATTAGAGCTATTTTTCAGTGTTACATTGTGACAGGTTTGCTTGGATTCAAAGAATAGTTTTAGAAAACAGATTGTCTGCGGAGTTTTCCTGTAGATTCAAAAGTACTTTCATATTTCAGTTTGTAAAGAAAGCTAAATGTGATTTTTAACTTATTTTTTGACAAAACTGTCAAAAGTTAGCTTTTTCCCATAGTGACTGATACTAGCAACTGTGTGAATGAATGAGCATATGTGTGTGGGTGTGTGTGGGGAGGTCATAAAACTGGAATATTATTTATAGCAAATGATACCTTACTCTGTACATGACAGAAATATGGCTGACAGCAATTCAGTGATTTAGCATCTGTGGAGTCTGCAACAGCACACTTCTCCCTACTGCTTCCTGTCACTAACATAACTGGACTGAAATACAAATTATCCCTTCACTGATGAACTGTGTGATTCATAAACCGGCTCAGTTTCTTCCCAGATAATCTTGCCATGCTATGGCTGTAACTACCTATTACCATTCTATGAATGCAACTGGTATTTACAATTGAAGGGATCTAAGATTTTGGATTTGGAGATCTCAGTGAACAGGCAGAGTGAGAAGGTATGTGGACAGCAATGTCATGTCACAAACTTTGTTCCCTTAAAGCTGTCACTTATTTCCACTCAGCCAATCATGCATACTTTCTAATGTTGTTTGGATACTAAGCCTATGTACAGCATTTATATATGAGCATAACATCTGTCACCCACAACAGTGTCATCATGCTATGCAAACTGTGCAACTGTCATGATTTGCTCATTTACTCAAGCTTATTCCTAAAGCAACTGAATGAATGAAGACAGTACTAGAAATTTTGTTGGTAACATATGGGATGTTATGTATTATTTGTCAGGGTAAGCAGTGTAGGTATTCAGGGGTTATTATAAATTTGTGTGCACTGGAGACTGTAAAACAAGGATAGTAAAAGGAAATGTGCATGTAAAATCTGCAAGGGTTGATAGCATTTATAAGGCAAGGGGTGAGGGCCTGGGCAAGGGATGTGGATGTACAATAAAGTTACATAAGTACGGGGAAATGAACAGCAAGGGTGAGTCAAGTGTTTTGATATATCTTTAAAATAGGAATTGTTTAACAAGGGGAGGGTTTGGTTCTGGACCTTGGAAGTCAGGACATCACTTTTCATATCACTGTGGATATAAAATTAATTAACTGTTAAAATGTAAAAAAAATATCATTTTATAGGACTGTTCCCAGATTGCTCGGGCTTTCATAGTTTTGTTTCTTTTGTCCAATACTATTTTATGTGCTAGTAGATGTTTAATAGTTTCTTGAATTCTTCCCAAGAGATACTTACAGGATCTAACCATTTGCAAGCTATATATAGCTTCATTAATAGGAATCTTATTAGCATAAAGCACCAGGTACACCATATCTTATGAACTGGACGTATTCCCACAAGTACACAGCTTAACTATGGATGAAGTATCATTTTTGTATGTGCTGTTTTTAGACTAATGACATTAATTGGGAAAGCATCTTTGTATATATTGTAATTAGGTATGTTGTATGACCTACATGTTTCTACTTTATCCACAATGTATAACATGCAAATATGGTCATTTTGTAAATATGGAATGGTTATGTTTTTTACAAATGTAAAACAAAAATAAAAATTATTGAAAAAAATATATATATATCATTTTTCTGGAGGGTGGGAAGCCCATACGGGTACCTCATGTGGTATCATCATGTCAACAGTGGGATGCCCTGCTGAGAATCACATTCTATGCCCAGCATACAATGACATCGACACAGAACATATCCATGGATGATTTGCCAGTACATTTCCACATGAGGAAAGGCTAGAGTCGCTGGTCTATACCATGAGCTAAAGATCTCTCCTCTCCCTCCCAGTACAGTTGAGTTGGCAAAATGTTGCTCTATCTCCTCTAGCTAACCCTTCAGGGACTAGGTTCATTAACCAGCCTTGGGTTGCCTGAGTCCATATTGGAGGTGTTTCTTGAAATGAAAGATGTTATGTATCAGCAACTATTAGGGCAGAATAAACAACATCCTGGAACAAAGTTGCAACTTAGTATAAATATAAACAGGAAGAGGACCTAAAACAGAAATCTGAGAGTCACTCGTACTAGCCATTCTTGGCTGAGATATGAGATGTTATTGTTTTGCAGTTTGGACTGTGCCCTCAGGAATGATTTGGATCCATGGAATATCTGAATTTCTTTTCTTTGAGTTTTTTGCTCCTCACCTTCTGACCATTGCTTTACTCTAATGAGTGTTAGACCTATTCTTATCCTTGTAATATCAATGTGAACACTGTCTCCTGCGAGTGAAGACAGGTGTAGATATGAAGATTGTTCTATCTCAGTTGTCTCAGTTGTCAATGGACCATTGCCCTTCCCTGTATTCCTCTTCCAGCAAAATGGCTCACACATTCCTCAGTGATGGATGTGCTGCATAATAGATGAGGGCCTACAAGAAGAGCTGTTATAATCCTCAACCATCATATGCTGTCATTGCCATTCCCCAGTCTAGAAAAAGGACACTCTTACTCATATGGATTGTAGGTATTTTTGACTCTCCATTGAAATGTCAACACATGCAAAACTTAACTGCTGACAGACTGAAAAAGAAACTGAAAATAGAGAACAAAAAGCAAATATCAAACATCACTTTTATCCTTTAAACTTGTTTTTTGCAGGTGGGGGGTAAGTCTGCCTCTACTGTCTGATGTGTGGGGGTAACTTCCCCCACCTTGAACTTATATATATCAACTCCAAAGTCCAGTGAACACAGAATATTCTGAGGAATGTCCATCTCAGACTTGGTATACGTAAGTTCTTTTTTCGGCCATTTTATTTTTGTATCATTAGATTTGCTAAAATGGGTCCCAGCATTTTACCAGGATTTTTACTATTATGGCCCTAGTTTCTACCCTTTGTGATTGAAATGAGGGCTTGTGTCACTGCAAGGGTCTACTAAGCTCTCTGTGCACATGTATGTTGCAACATATATGCAACTAGAGCTACTGCCACGGGACTGATGCCACCAAGATCATGTCTCTAGCTGAATTCACTTTGGAAGCTCAAAATACTGAAATGTTGAAATTCAGTATTTCGAGCCCATGAAGTGGAATCCTGAAAAGAGCGAAAGCTCAGAAGCGCAAATTTCAAAACCTCAAATACAAGAGGTTTTGAATTTCACGCTTCTGAGGTTCCGCTGTGGTTATGGATTCAGGTAAGTGTGTGTGAGTGTGTGCGGGTGTGTGTGTGTGTGTGTGTGTGTGTGTGTGTGTGTGTGTGTGTGTGTGTGTGTGTGCGTGTGTGTGTGTTAAGGGTTTTGGGTAGGGGCTGTGATGTGTGTTAGTGCGTTTTGTTGCTGTGATGTGTGTGTGCGAGCAGAATGTAGCTTGTGTGGTGGTGTTGTGTGTGTTTGTGTGTAGTGCGACCTCGGACTTAGAATATTTAAGTAGGGGGGGTGTGGGGGGGGGCGCAACCCCTGCTTTTATGTAGTAGAAAACTTGTGTTTGTGTGTGTGTGTGTGTGTGTGTGTGTGTGTGTGTGTGTGTGTGTGTGTGTGTGTTTGTGTGTGTGTGTGCGTGTGTGTGTGTGTGTGCAGTAGTAACATGAAATTCAAAATCTCTGGTGTGCGAGATTTTGAATTTCACGCTTCTGAGTTTTTTATGTTTCAAAAATTCTACTTTATTGCTTCGAAATACTGAATTTTGACATTTCAGTATTTTGAGGATATAAAGTGAATCCCTCTAGTTATATGTTGTTTTCCGTAACTGGAAGCTTCCAGTTTCCTCCACTTTAACGGTGGTGAATGCAGCCAGCTGGAACACATTATTCCCTTTCTCCAGGATAAATGAACCAGTGTCAGCACTTCATTACCATCCTCCCCTGCCCATCTTCATCAGTACCTGACCTTCTACTTAAACTCAGGTCATGTGGGCTGTAGTCATGGTTTTATCCATCAACACTATGGAGCCAGGCCAGAATATCTAGAATTTGTGATGACAGAAAAAATCATCATAATAATAGAGTGCATGCTAATTAAAAGTTTGAAAACTATTACAACAAATCCAAGAACATAGCTGCAGTAAAGTTACTTGCAATGTATTTAAGTAGTTGTATGTTCAGTGATACTAAGCAGCTCAGGATCTATACAGTGACCCTGTAAAATACCATGCTGATTATGTGAAAGTACTGAATTATAGCAATATTCAGGAGGAATGAATCTGAAATGTTACCAGTGCAAATGTTCTTTCGAGCACTTTAAACAGTGGTTCTTACAGATCAACATACCTATAGATGCTAAGGATACTGTTATAGAGAGATGGTAGGTTACTTCCTGTCTTTAAGGACCTTTTCCCCCATAAATGTCTATTCCCATATTATTCTGATTTACTCAGCAATGAAGTCTGCAGCAGCTCTGAAAAAAAAACAAACATTTGATGATAGACTATAATCTGTTGCTTATTGCTTATGATTAACAATTGCCAAAAGCATGTTTATTGTTAATTAACTCATTACCTCAAAGGAAAAGTCAGTTTGAGTTAAATTTAAATTCATACAGTAAAGCTATGCTTGATGTGGAGTATGTGCTGATAAAATAATTTATCCATGTGGTAAACGAGGGTTTGAATGTACAGCCGTAAATGAATTTGAATACAGTGAGGTTTTTATTTTCTTTTTCAAACTCCTTAGGATTGTATTTCAAGGCACTTCAATAATGAATGAATCAGCATCTGTAGCACTCATACATTGGCAGAATGCATCTTTTTTATAGTATCTGATGTTAGTTAAAAGAATTAAACTTTCAGATTTGATCAAAGGACTTCCTCAAGTCTTTATATCACAGATTATCAGAGGTCAGGTTTCACTCTGAATTCTACAATTTTTTGGCAAGCTTATGTAGTATTCATGTAAAACATTTGGATTTCCACAGTGCCATTAAAACAAAGAAGAGGTAGACCATTCATTATAATGCAAACACGAGCTGTACAAATAAACACACAGAAAACTGATTAAACCCACATAAACTGACAGCATTTAGATAATGAAAACATTCAGAGTACCTCTCAAAGCAAAAGCTGGTAAGGTATTACAGAAAAAGTCAGCCGTGATGTTAGCAAAGAAAAATGAGTTTTCATTTGTTAGCCAGCACTAGAGGTCTTCTATTCACTCTAGTTGGGAGAAATCCAGAAAGCCACACCTCTAGCTATGTGTGTGTGTGTGTGTGTGTGTGTATGTATGCATATATATATATATATATATATATATATATATATATATATATATATATATATACATATATATATATATATATATGGATCTATGTTGATCCATCGAAACGTAAACTGTCAAACTCACTTTCGCAAAAGTGCGCTTTGTTGATAATGCATTTTCTCGAAACACAAAATAACGGAAAAAAAACACAAAAAAATAAAACATATAAAAAACAAAACATTAAATCACATTTATACAGGCCTGCACCTCCCACACCCCCTCTACTTTAATATACTAACTCCTAGATTGCACTACATTGGGGAAAAGGATATATTCTCTTATCCCCACTGTAACGTAATTAGGCGAATTAGCTTTCGCAAAAGTGCACTTTTGATGTAGTGCACTTTTGAGGAAGTGGGCTCGGCCTTCTGTTTGGCAATGAAATGTACTTTCGACAAACAGAAGGAGATCCATATATATATATATATATATATATATATATATATATATATATATATATATATCTTTGTTGAATGCTCATCTTGTTGACAAAGTATGTCTGTCTTTCGGCTTTTCCCAGTTAGGGGTCGCCACAGCGGAACTCCGGTCCGCTAATGATTGGCAGTTGTTTTTTTTTTTATGGTATCGAGTTGCCAGCCCGACGTCCAACCTTCAACAAAGGCACGCCCATTCAATGCATGTCTTTCGAACTCCCACTTGACTGCGGGGAGGACATGCAGACTCCACACAGAAGGCACTCCCAACCCAAGCCGAGAATCAAATGGGAGAACCTCTTGCTGTGAGGCAACAATGCTACTACTGCACCACCGCGGATGCTGGCATTTTAAATCAATCATTTCCTTTTCTGATGTTAGGAAATGACAAATGTCAGATTGCCGAGTTTTCCTGTTGTGTGTGAGCTATGTGTGCTTGTAGATGGTGTTTGACCAGTTAGGGTTAGAGTAAGTGCTAGGTAAGGGTATAACTTTTGTTAGGTGTGTGTGGGTGTGTTTGCATGTCTGTGTGTCTGTGTTTCTGGATGTGTCTTTACTTGATATGTTTAGTGATACTGTTTCTGGTAAGGTAAAGTACTGGAATGACAATAGGAGCAGTGACAGGGTTAGGGTTAGCACATAAGTCCACCTTACTCATGCATGATGTCTGTCACTCGTCTGGTCAGAATAAAACAGGCGAACATTCGTGGGTTCTGGTCAAGCAGCTTTATTATGTGCAAACACATCCGGATTGAGGTTTTATAACTTTAACTCATATAAACTTATAAACAAACTAACTATTACACTCATACATGCTCACTGACTGGCTGCACTCTCAATATGGCACTGAAGCTAGCACATGCTTGCTATTTATGTGGACGTGCTGTCCTTGAAATGCTTCTTAAAGGTACAACACACACACTATTCTACATCCTCCCTCTTTGAGAAAAGCGTCATGCATTACTGATGACATCAATTGGAATGCAATTAGTACAAAATAATTCTTTGTTATGCAGTTATACAGAACTAAATACATATATAGACAATTATGGCCAGGTTGCTGCGTATTTCACACTACTTCTAGAAATGCAACTAAATCATGTGACATAGAAATTCGAACTAGGTCTAGCAACTGGGACTGTCTCTGCTGAATGTTCAACTTTGGGGACAACAGGAACATCATCAGGAATAGAAGTAGATGTTAAGACATGTTCTGCAACAGGAACATCATCTGGATTGCTCTGAGATCTAGAGTCTGTATCACAGCAACAATGCTGTGATATCGATTCTGATACAAGAAGATGTCTTCGATTTCTCCTGTACTCCACACCCTCAGATTCTATGAAGTAGGATCTTGGTTCGAGACATATACCTGTTACTTTACCAATCCAGTCAAAATGTTTTACTGTTTCTATCCTCACTGTCTCTCCTTTCAACAGACAAAGAAATCTGCTCAGTTTATCATAGCTGGACTTTCTGAATAGTAGGGCTTTGATTGTTCTGCCGTTTTTAGCTTTAGGCCTCAACAAACTGGAACTGATAGGCAAATTTGTTCTGGATTGCCTAGGTAGAATTCTCTGAGCAGGCAAACCAAGTATATCATCACGGGGTATGTTTCTGAGATTGGGTAAATTCAGAAAGACATCAGTATTATCACACTTTGACTTCTCTAGTAATTGCTTTGCACTCTGTGCTGCATGTTCAGATAGTCCATTTGACTGTGGGTATTCTGGACTACTAGCAACATGTATAAAGTTCCATTCTTCTGCAAATTTCTGAAACAACTGACTGATAAATTGGGTACCATTGTCAGAAATAACTTTGTGGGAACTACCACGGACTGAGAAATGACATTTCAACTTGGTGATAACAGCGGTGAATGTTAGGTTAGGTAGTAAATTGATCTTAGGCCAGTTTGAATAAGAGTCTACCAATGTTAAATAATGCTAATTGTGCCACTTGAATATATCAGTGTCTACTGTTGACCAAGGTAGTTCAGGAACTTGACTTAGCTGAAGTGTTTTTTCTGCAAATGTGGTTTGGTACTATTACATACTGAACAAGACGAAAATACTTTATCAATGTCTTTTGCTTGAGAAGGCCAAAATACTATGCCTCTCATCCTTCTTTTGCTAGATTCGGAACCTGGGTGACCATGATTCAAAATCTGGATATATTCATGTTGTAAGGAAGCAGAACAGCAATTTTAGGACATTTGAAAATAATGCCATCTTCCATCAACATCTCATCTCTGTTTGCACTTCAGGCAGTACGCTAGATTGCTTTGATGGCTATCCAACATTAATGTAGTGGTTGAGCTTTTGCAAAACTGGTTCAGTCTTTGTATGATCTCTCAGCTCATTAAGTCTCATGGTGAAAAAATTACACACTTCCATGACATCAAAGTCAAAATTCTCTGCAGTAAGCTGTTCTGTTGCATTTTTGGGAAATCTGGATAAGGTATCAGCCAGATAAAGAAGTTTGCCTTTTGTATAGACGATTTTGAAGTTGTACTTTTGCAATTTGAGTATCATTCTTTGTAATCTTTCTGGAGCTGAATACACAGGCTTCTTTAAAATAGTGATTAGAGATTGGTGATCAGTTTCAATCTTAATAGATCGACCATAAATTAATCATGACACTTTGAACAGGCAAATACTATTGCCAAAAGGTCTTTCTCAATTTGATCATATTGCATTTCAATTTGGTTAAGAGTTCTAGATGCATAGGCTACTGGTCTACCATCTTGAAAAAACAACTGCATCAAGATCAAATTTTGAAGCATCGCAGGAAAGAGTGACTGGTTTATTGACATCATAGTATCTTAATGGTAGTGGGGTGGCAATTTTCTGCTTAAGATCTTCAAATGCTCTCTGGTGCTGTTTCAACCAAGACCATGTAACATTTTTGCATGTTAGCTCTCTCAGAAGTGCTACTAACTCACTGAAGTCTGGCATAAACTTGCCTAAATAGTTGACCATGCCAAGAAAACATTGTAGAGCTTGAAAATTATCTGGTGTTGGCATCTAAAGAATAGCTGTTTGCTTGCTTGGATGGGTCTGGCCGCAAGCCATTGCTAGTAAACAAATGACCTACATGTATAACTTCTGGTAGTCGGAATTTGCACTTCACAGGACTGAGCTTCAAGTTCACTTCATGTGCTCTGTCTAGAACTTTCCTAAGGTTTCTGTCATGCTCTGCTTTATCATTGCTTCCAACCAATAAATCATCTACTATTATGGCACAAGGTTAACCTGAAAAAAATGAGTCCATTGCATGCTGAAAGACTTCATTTGCAGAATTTATTCCAAATGGCATCCTGAGGAATCTATATCTTCCAAATGGGGTACTGAAAGTAGTCAGTACTGAACATTTGTGATCAAGCATCACTTGCCAAAATGGGCTTTTTGCATCTAAGACAGAAAAAAACAGTGGCATTCAGTATTAGGGCTGTGACTTCCTCGACTGTATGCATAGGATGATGTGGTCTCTTTAATGCTTTGTTCAAATCTCTTGGGTCAATGCATATTCTGATTTTATCTGAGCCTTTTTTGTGGGCTCCTACCATGGATGACACCCATTAAGTTGTTTCTGTAACCGGACAAATGAACCCTTGCTACACCATTTTATCCCAACTGAGCTTTAGCTTTATCCTGCATAGCTATCAAAACTTTTCTTGCTGGTCTAAACACTGGACTGACCTCTGGGTCTAACTTCATAGAATACACAATTGGAAGTGTGCCTAACTTGTCATGAAAAACATCAGCATACTCCGAGAAAATAGCTTCAGTAAAATTGGAACTGGGACGTGCTTATATGATAAACTCCTTTGGTAAAGGAAAGAAAATTCATACCCAAACTGTCTCTGAGACCCAACAATGACTGCACAGGTCTTCGGACTACATAGAATAGTAAGCTGTAGCAGTTCCTAGCCAAATAACATGAAAGCACTACTACGCCTTTTGTTTGAATTTCTCCACCTCCATAAGCAACAAGTTCTGCACAACTGGCCACATTAAGTTGCTCACCAGCTCTCACCTTAGTAAATGCATCTGCTGACATAACGTTACACTTTGAACCAGTGTCTACTTTGAGGTCAGTGGATTTACCATTGATCTGGACAGTACAAAACACTTCATTTTTTGCCAACAAATCAACTGCAGCAACCTTTTCACCAATTACTGAGACACCATTTACATAGAAAGTAGGGTTGCAGCTCTCTGTATGATTAGCTTGTTTTTTTAAGTGACCCTTCTTTATAACGGTGTGAGGCTTAATTGATTTGCAAAACATTTGAAAATGGTTCCATTTTTTGCACTTGTGGCATTGCTGACCAAATGTTAAACACTTGTCTCTTTTGGACTCATGATTGAAACCACAATTGTGACAGTTAACAATAAAGCTTGATTTATGTTTTGCTGACACACCCTTGTAGTGCACTCAGCGTGTCCTTTTCACTAAACTAGTCTTAGAACTTGCTGGAAAACTATGGGTTTTACCTGCCACACTCATAGAGGTTACAGCTGCCATGTGCTTAGGCATGCTTCTGTTAGCCACGTGTTACATGCTGTCTACATTTGCTCTGGAGCCTTCTGAAACCATGCTCTTATCACTTGAAAGCATACTTGTGTGCCTTTCTGTAACCTCATGGATTTGACAAATCTCAATAGCTTTGTTCAGTATTAAATCATTGTCAAGAAGCAAAATCTTTCTCACTGCAGCACTATTAATACCACACACAAGCCTGTAATTAATTCATCTTTTAAGTCACCAAACCCACACCTTTTAGCTTTGTTTCTCATGCTAGTAATATAAGCTGCAATGGTTTCTCCTTGGTTTTGATCTCTTGTGCAAAACAAATGCCTCAGTAATGTAACATTTGTCTGGGGGTTGCACATTTCCCTGAATTTATATTTCAGACACTCAAGGTCCTCCCTTTATTCAGCCTGTACAACAATATGATGGTTTTCCCCTTCTGCTTCATGTACTGCTGGTGCATACACAAATGAATGCTCTCTTTTAGTGGCCTCTGACCCAGCTAGGTTTAGCAAAATGAATGGCCTGGTGCATGCATCTTTGTCAGAATAAGCTGCTTTTATAAAAATATCATACTCTTGCTCAAATATTCTCCAGTTCTTTGCAATATTCTGATCAAATGCAAGTACTGATGGTTTTGAAATCTGTCTGCATGCCAACAAATTACAGTAAAACACAATGCAACCCAAGTCCACTTGTGACTGTACAAATATGCACACTTATACATATGCCAGAAATTTATGCCAGTATTTGTAACTATGCCCAATAGCACAAGTCTCTGAATAACTGAACTTTGTGAAATACATCTCCCGAGCACAAGACTACTCTTGAAATCAGTGTACTGTAAGAAATCACCTCTAATCAGTGTACGAAACATTTCAAAATAACTGCAACTCTGTGAATAAACTGGGCAGAAGAAGCTCAGAGTAAAAAACATTTTGAAGTAATTGCACTTTGCGAATAAACAGCACACAGCACACTGAAACTTTCCCAAAATGGCTGTACTTTGCTATATAATGTTACAGTGCAGGAACCACTCTGTAATGGTGTCACTCTGCGCATAGACACATCCAGCACAATAAACTTTTCAAAATGACTGTATTTTGACTGCACTTTATGAAATAGTTGCACTTTGCACACAAATAAACTATTTGGAATACATACACAGTAATAAGGACACACTGTAAGCACTTTCACACACTTTGAGATACTTCCAGTAACTCTAGGTATGCCCTGAATAGCTTAACTCAATGTGAAACAGTAGGTTATGCCAAAAACACAGTAGTTTTTTTAAAAAAAACATGCAGATGCCTTGCTTTATGTGCCCTTTTTGCCCTTTATTATATTTGTTTTGCTCGTTTAATCTCTTTTCAAGCCCATTATACTTTTCTTATGCTCATTTTACTCTAAACATGCTTGTTTTACTTTAAACATGCTTGTTTTGTAATTTTGAGGTAGTTCCAAACACCTTATGTAGTTTTCTGATAATTGTTTTACCAAATATCTTAATTTTAAACATTTTGTTTAAGTAACAAACGTTTTTGTGCCTCTCACTTGCTTAATAATGCATTCTGTATCCTTGTAATGCTCCATATTATCTTTTTTAATAAATAAATTGTTCATTCAAGTTTTCATTGTTCATTTATGGCCCTTTTTTGTACTGGGTTCACTTAGTTCACCTTCACTGTTAACTCTTTACCTCGTAGCTTTGAAAAACAATCTCTGGAATCCCGGTTCTGGCACCATGTTGCTCGTCTGGTCAGGATAAAACAGACGAACATTCATGGGTTCTGTTCAAGCAACTTTATTATGTAAAAACACATCAGGATTAAGGCTTAATAACTTTAACTTAGATAACCTTATAAACAAACTAGCTATCATACTCATACATGCTCACTCTCTGGCTGCGCTCTCAAAACGGCACTGAAGCTAGCATGTGCTTGCTATTTATATGAACATGCTGTCCTTGAAATGCTTCTTAAAGGTACGACATACATACTATTCTACAATGTCATTTCAAAAAATCTGACTACAAACTAAAGAAAAGAAATCCATACACTCCCCACCTATCCATCAGCACTGCAGATCATTGCTGGTCCCAGCCTTTTATGTCATGCTTGAATAAGGTGGAGAGTGTATGGAAGCCTATGTTACATGGACAAAGGGAAAAGGAGGGTTCCATTTAGAGGTTGCTTTGCAGTGGGTAGCTAGTATGGTATGTCATCTAACTCTTAGATAAATGCTAACATAGTGTTATTCTTCAATTGAAGCATTATGTTTCTCATTATCATAAGGACTGTGGGTCACTGTCTGTCTAGGGTGGTGTAGTAGGATTCAGGAAATTACTAAACATTTAACTTAGGGGACATGCTAAGTCTGATATTAACATGACGGGTAATCTACTTTCAGTTTAGGTGAACTGATTCTTGGCCTAACTATTGAAAGGAAACAGGCCAGTTTCTTTCTTGCAAATGGGGGGCTGCATTTGCTCTGACTTTACTGACATAGTAGTGTTTGTGGAATCCAGTGGCTAGTAGAATATATAGGCAGAAAAAGAAATGCAGATACACGCCAAAATGGTTGGGGCAGAATACTCTGGAGTCTGCCAGTGCCAGAGCACTGGGCCTCACAACTTCCTTGGTAGCCTATTTTCCAGTAAATAGGACAATCTCTGGTACTATTTATTGTTAATTTAACTCTAGTGTAGTTAGCACAGAGAAAGTCCTGTGTACTCTTTTTAGTCTGAGATTAGAAGTAATATTCTCAAGATTATACTTCTGTATAATAAAACAGAATATGATCAGGCAGGTTTCATTACATAATGTGATTAGCATCAGTGTGGCAAAACCTTCCTTACTGCAATAGGTTCATAGATGTTTGCTAGGTTAATGACCACAAGGGCTTTTTTAAGCCAAATATCTGACAAGTTCTTTTACCCTTGATAAGTGTAAGCAGGGTCTTGGTAGATGAACCATTTACAGACTGTCTGTGTCCATTAGAGACATAGGTGCCAAACCAAGGATGAATTTCCTGTTCCCCATCCAATTGTTCAACTTACACTTGAATTGGATTAGGGAGGAAAGCTACTTCACATGGATGGGGAGCCTGTTGATGGGGTAGTCTCTGGGATACATACCTGTCTCTCCAGCAGGTCCTATTTATATCACATGCAAGGTTTAAGTCATTAGAATGAGTAATTCTCATGATATTTGTTTTGCGGATGTGCAGGAGGTCCATCAGAGTGAGGTCTGACAATGCCCTGAATACCAGGCATAGATCTCCCCTCAACAGCCAGAATACAGGGATAGTGCCTTGAGGTGGTCTGCATAGGACAAGTTACTTACACCCTGCATTCTTTTAGTGAAGAACCTCTGTGGATGCTCCAATTGTTGGATATGCCTGGTTAGGTACATACCAAAAGATGCATATTATCATTCATCTAATTTTATTTGGTGTTTATAAGAATTGCACTGTATGGTACAACCTAGTCTGCTAGTGAAGAGTAACAGCAAAGGAGGGACAGAATGGTATCACTTAATCATAATACCAACCATCTGCTCAATGCAATATCAAATCATCAATGTGTACTACCTTTATGCTCAGCATTCAATGGTTATCTTAAGTAGAAAAACAAAACACTGTTGCTCCTTCTCTTTGTTAGCGGTATAAAAAAATCATTCATAAAACGTATATAAATGGACATAACTAGTATTTAAAATTTTGAATTGTAGAATAGAGTTATGTTAAGATTGTTGGGTTACTCTGTTAACATAATAATCAAAATATATAACCCATTCCACTGCATTCATTTTAAAGTCAAATACACATTAGACACTCAGATGTATGCAATAAATCATAGTTAACTACAATACATTTTTTTCTGGAAGAAAAGTTTAGTCATAGCATATCATAAACCAAAAAAATCTACACATCTTAATCTACACAGCTTAAAGTTACAATAAACCTTGCTTTCTGACTAGAGTTCCGTGAAATTTCTGCACTCACTATATAAACTAACAAGTCACAGGCCTTACAGTAGGCATGCAAAATTTCATATGCAATATCACAAATCATCACTTTTGCTCACACCTTCAACAACAGTAATAAGCATATTTTATTATATTTAAGTTACTGACAGGCTTGCTATTCCAAAAGCAAACAAACACCAGTTATGCCTTTAAATGCAAACCATATTCACATTGATATATCACTCCACTAAACAGCTAAAACAAGTATTGTAAAATTATGACAATTTTATTTTCTTATTTCTATTCCTTAGATGATGTACTGTCATAGTGAGATAGTAGGAAATAACTCTATATGTAAGTGCTTGTATTATAAACTTTCAATTTTTATAATAATTCACAAATGATATTATCTCTTAGAATGACATATTCTTGTTAACTTTATAATATCACATTTATCAGTATGATTCTAGACAATAGGACTACACTTAGTACTGCTATTACATGCTATTCATATTCATTAAACAGCTCTGCCCTTAGTGCAAAGCCTCAGAACAAATGTAAATGGCAGAATATGCTAACAAGTAGCCATATTGCTTGTTAATTAACCAATACAACATGGCAGAGCTATTTAGGAATGTATAAAGTAATCGTGTACACTCAGTGCTCCATTTTGCCCTGAAATCAAAAACTCTTTGGAATACTGTCATGGTTACACTTTAAAATAAAACATATTAGGGGTTGCTGCTGTCATCATTAATCTGTACATGCAACATTCAAGGAGGCCCTGATGCTGCTCTGCTGCCAGACCTCAGCCAAGAAAGAGAAGGGTGTTTAGACTCTGTTTGACTTACCATGGACTACATGACCATACCTCCCAACCATTCCAAATTAGCCAGTAAAAAACGAGTTTTGGGGTACAAATAATGGGGTGCCAGGATTCCCGAGTGGCACCCATTAATTTCTGAGTTTCCTCAGCACTTGTCCCTTAATTTCTGAATTTCCCCAGCACTTGCATTTTAAATTTCCTGGCTTTTTAAACTGACATCATCATGTACGCGATGACGTCAGCTCTATGAAACAGCCTGCCGGAATTGAAGCTGAAGCTAATGCATGCATGTGGGGAACACAGCAGCTGTTTGAAACTGCAGAACAGAGCAGCAACCAACTGTTTGAAATGGCTGGGAAACTACAAGCGAGGCTGGAATTGCCTCACAATATGACTGCTATGGGAGTAACTGCCAACTGTGCGAGCAAGGCTGGATGACCCAAACTGCCGAACAGCAACCGAGCGTGGCTGGATGACTGAAATGGCATGGCTGATGGCTGGGAATGACCCAAACTGCCGAACAGCAACCAACCATTTGAAATGGCTGGGACACTCGGCTGGATGACTGATGGCTGGGAAAAAGCTGCTGCGGTGCTGCTGACTAGAAAGGTAGGTGTGTGTGTGGCTGGGAAACTGAAATGGCATGGCTGAGAAAGAGCTGCTGCCGAGTTGTGGCACATCTGGCAAGGTCAGATGCATCTGCAGAATGTTGTCCCATTCTACAAGAGATTTGAGAGTCCTGTTGATGGTTCAGCAAGGCACTATACATTGTCCTTAAATTAAACAAATCCCTTTCAAAAAAATGCTAAAACAGGCCCCATTACTGTTACTGTTTGAGAAAACCCAGGAATATGGAACATAGAATCACAAAGAAGCAGACAAGGAGACATGATGCCTATGCTGATCTATATACAACAACTAAGGAACGATAGAGTGCTTATTAGACAGTCCAGATGCTAGGTTATGGGAGTGTTTTATAACAGTTGGTTGACTTCATCCATCCCTTCCAGCAATGCCACAGAGGTGTCCAATACATTTCCAGCATATGCCTTCTTTGCATGATTCATGCAAAGGTGTCTGTGGCTGATTTTCTTTCTAGCTGTGTGTTAGATAATTATAGAACATGGGAGCAGTTTTGCTGATTCCTGGCAAATTATTACTCATATCCTAACTAGTATTAATTTTAGTTTATTTAAGATTTGTTAACTGGAGTAGAACACTGATCAAATGTGAGTATATACACACGTGTTTGGAAGTAGATTTTTTTGATGGAAATGTTCTGAATTGGGCAGTGTTGTCATTATTGGTTCATGCATTTTGTTTCATTGCCTACTGGAAAAATGTTCAAATCCAAACAATAAATTTAAATTGTGCTCCAAGTGTAACAAGTGTGCTGTATTATATAAGGAATATAATTTAATAAAGTCAGGAAGGTGTATCGAAGAACACATGTATGTTTCTTGTGTGTGCAAGGGGCCTATGATTTGAATTTTGAAAACAGCCCAAATGAAATCTTTTATCCACCACTGGCTAGATGCATTTTTTTGGATGTGGTGTGGGTTTCACTGCTGTTTCAATGAATATGAATTTCAAGGGCAGAGAATGTTTTAATGCTAAGTCTCTTCATTGTGAATTGTGAGACAGTATTGCTTTGTTTAGCAGATGTCTTAGTGTTTGTGCATTATGCTATAAAATGTAAAAATAAAATCCAAATCATTGTAGAAGTAAAGCAGTATGCACATTAGTCTTTATGGTAAATGGGACAAAATAGCCAGGTAATGGGACACTGGAATGGCTGCAGGGGGGCTCTGGTGCCATATTTTGTTTGTCTGTTCTTCAGTTTCGTTTGAAAGTTGGTATCCCACAATTCCATTGGAGTGGGTAATGTTACATAATTGTGTATGCAAATTTTATGTTAATCAGCACACAGATTTGTACCTATTTTTCATGGGCCTTAACCAGATTTTTAATGTTTCCAGGTTGAGAGGTATGTACATGACACAGAAATTGAGGAGCGCTACTGTTAGAGAAACTTCTTTCGGGCACAGCAAATAGATGCTTATAGCCTGATTGCACTCTAAACTAAGGTACATTTTTTTCTTTTTATCTTTTTTAATGTTATGAACCACTCTGCACAAGGAACAGGAAATTACGTCAAGCATATTGCCATAAGTGTCCACCAGGAAACACTGCCATCTTATGGCTAAGCATATTATTACACATAACTGAAATATATTTTATGCACACACACACACACACACACACACACACACACACACACACACACACACACACACACACACACACACACATAGTAGCTGCTATCATATATATATAAATATATATATGTCTAACACCCCCACTCAACAACCACTATTTAAGACAACCCCATTTGTGATCTAAAATCCACAAACATGTTTACTGTGGGTGGCTTTGTCATAGCATCAGCAATCATTTTATCAGTTTCAAAATATGAAAACACAATCACTTTTTGTTCAACCAAGTCATGAATGTAATGGTGTCTGACATCAATATGCTTGGTTTTTGCATTGATTTTCTCACTGATTGCAAGCTTCATGCATCCCTGATTGTCCTCCTCATATAAGACCATATGCTAGGACACTGGTTATCTAAGATTTTCAAGTAACTGTCACAACCAAATGGTTTCTTGACTGGCATAAGCTGCAGAAATATATTCTGCCTCTGTAGAAGTCAATACCACTGAGATCTCTTTCTTGTTGGACCAGGATATAGGACTGTTTCTTAATTTGAACAAGTAACCACTTGTAGATTTGTGTGTGTTGAGGTTACCCGCCCAATCAAAGTCCACATATCCTGTGAAGTTTAAGTCAGCAATTGCTGACAACCTTAAACTGAAGCCTTTTGTGTCTTTGAGATACCTCATAACTTTTTTTACTGATTTACAGTCTCTTTGACATGGTTTACTTACATGCCTGCAGAGACATGGCATGGCTGCTGCAATGTCTGGACATGTAGTGGTTGCATTGTACAGAAGTGCCCCCACTGTTTGCCTGTACTGCTCATTAGATGGTAGAAGATCTTCCTCTCCTTCCTACTTTGGATAAGCTATGTCCATGAGCATGCTCACTCCTTTAGCCTCAGCCATGTTGAACTGGTGAAGAATTGAATCAATTTTTGTACTCTGGTTCAACAGAAAACTGCCTTCCCTCTCATACCATATGTTAATTCCTAGGTAGTATGTCACCTCACCAAGAGCTTTAGTCTCAAAGTGCTGATGGAGTACTGTTATTAACTTTGCAATTTTGTCATTCATTTTATAAGCAATAATCAAGTCATCCACATAGGCTAATGGATAAATCCATTCAACATCTATACATTTAGAGCATAGGCATGGATTGGCTTTGTTTCACGTGAATCCTTCATCTAGCAGAAATTTACTTTCGAGTTCCATCCTTGAGCCTCTTGATTAAAACCATGCAGGGATTTTTATAGTTTGCAAACAAGATGCTCTTCTCCATTTTTTACATATCCTTCTGGCTATGACATATATATTTTCTCTTCTATATCGCCATTTAGAGACGCTGTCTTGATATTGTGATGTTTCACAATCATTTTCTGTAAAGCCACCACTATTGTGAGCATCCTTTTGAAACTAACCTTGCCTTGTACGTATAGACTTTCCCTTCAGACTCACATTTCACTTTAAAAACCAATTTACATCTGATTACATGGCTACCTTGAGGTAGTTCTGAAAGTGTCCATGTCTGCAGTTCACTGAGTGATGTCATCTCTTCATCAGCAGCTCTAATCCACATTTGCTTCTCATGTGGTGATAGTTTTTGCATTTCTTCTCATGAACCCAGCTCAGCCTGAACTGCTGTGCAAGCCATATAGGACAAACATTTAGGTGGACTACCTTTATTGTTTCTTCTTGATTTCATAACTGAAGTAATTTGTGGTTCAGCATCTTCTTTATCAGTTTTTGAATTCTCTGCTATATTTTCTATTTCTGTGTAGCTTTGTTCTTGTTTTTCTTGTGGCACAGATGTGGATTTTTCCTCAGTCTGAACAGTTTGTGTCAGTTCCTGAAACTTTGAACACACAGAACATTCATCAATAATCACAGTTCTGCTGACTGTTACCTTGTTTCTGTCTGGATCTAGATTCTGCATCCTGTTTGAGACTCACTATAATCCACAAGTACACCTTCCTTTGAACATGGAGCCCATTTTGTACGTTTTTCCTTTAGAATGTGCACATAGGTTTTACTTCCAAAAATTTTGAATTATCTCAAATCTGTTTTTTTTTCTGCTCCACAGTTCATGGAGATTTCTCTGGTGTTTTCCTGGCAAGAAATTTTGGAGACAGCATGCAGACATGATAGCTTCTCCCCAGTATGTGGATGGCATATCAGCACTGAAAAGCATGATCCTTCCACTCTCACAGAGAGTCTGATTCATTCTTCCTGCATCCCCATTGTGTTCTGGGTTACATGGTACAGTGGTTTGGAACTGCATTCCATGTTTTCTGAGAATGGCTTGTGGTGTGCCACTTGTATCTTCATACCCGTTGTGTGTATGTAGCACTCTGGACATTCTGCCAAACGGACTATTTACTTGAGTTGATGCTGTCCTAACTTCGCTGGCATTTCATCCTTGTTGTACAACAGGTACAATGTGGTGTACCTGGAGTAATCATGAATGAAACTAAGAAAATACCTCTTCTTTCCTGAAGTCATGTTTTTTTATTGGACTGCAAAAATCTAAATAAACTAAGTCCAGAGATTTTTGAGCTCTGCTATTGCTCTGCTTTGGAAAAGGCTTTCCCATCATTTTCCCTTAATGCAGTTGATAAATTTCATTATTTGATCACACTGGATAATTTTTACACCACTTGCATAGTTGCCCTCAACTAGTTTTTTCATTGTGTCAGGACTTCTCTGCCCAAGACATCTGTGCCAAATGTGAATGCAGTTCGAATGTTTTTCCTCTTTGACGGTATTAACCATTTCACTGCAGTTCATCTGATACAGTTCATCTATGATTTTGGCCTTTTCGAGTAAGCAATCCCCTTTTGTGATGACACATCTGTCACCTTGGAAAGTCACTATGTTGCCTTGGTTTGTAAGCTTCTTCATCGATAATAGGTTACATTCAAGATCAGGCACATACAGAACATTTTTCACATCTGTCTTTTTGGTGATATTTTGAGAGATAGGACAGTAAATAAAACCCTCTCTGATTCCTTCTGACTGTATTATCTGTCAATTAGCTGTGGCAATTTTTTTCTGGTTTGCTTTGATTAAGTTGAGTGATGACATTTCTGTTATTGGTCATGTGACTTGTATCTCCTAAGTCAACACACCATGCCTGCAAAGATGAGGTGCCACATTTGGAATCAAATGCATAATCAATGTCTGAAGTGACATCTGCTTCTTCCTTGACATTCTTAGCTTGTTGTGATTTAGCTTATCTTTACATTCTAGCTTTCCAGATTCTGCAATCTGTCTTTAAGTGTCCTCATTTTCTTATACACAAAGCATTTACATGTTTCTCTCTGCATATTACTGTTTTTATTGCTGCCTCTCTATTGGACATACTTGCACTGTTTATGCTTTCTGTCTTGGCTTGTATTCATTCACAAGCTTGCCTTTAACATACTCTAATGTCAGTTCATCATCAGGACATGCATCAAGTGTTGTAACAAGTGTCCATAACATTCAGGTAGACCACTAAGCAATAGTACTGCAATGTGAAAGTCTTTTATATCCTCCCCAAATAACTCTCAACCTTTCAACCATTTCTAAGGTATGCCTAGTATAATCCTACATATTCTGTTTTTTCATCAGCTTGGCCTGATATAGTTTTCTATTTAAATAGGTTTATTGCTGACTGTGATGCCGCTGCACTGGCCCAGTAATCAAGGAGCCTCAATCCTCACCACTAGCACCAGTGAGGGATGTGCATATTGGGAGGATGACAAGTAGACACACAATAAAGTACAATTTCCCTTAAGAGCACACAGAGATCACAGTCTGTCTGGGGCTGGTTTCTCCCTCTCGCCAGATCCCCAATAAAACTCCCAACTGGCACAGCTGTAGGGTTAAGGTCTTAGCTGAGTGGCCAAGCTAAGACCTCCAGCACCCTCTCTGCACAACCAGTGCAAACACTTTACATGATAAGTTTATCGTTTACCTCTGTGTAACATATTACTGCACGCATTTTTTATTAAACATATTTTCTACTTTAATTTATTCATTTACATATATACATATTTACATGTTTTTTATGTATATTTTTTGTTTAAGCATTGGCTTAAGCCACAATTTAATTCTTAATATTTTTAATATTCATTATTCTTAACAACAACTTAAACTAAAATTGTAATGGTGTTTTATCTAGTTTTTGAACAGCAAGAGATTGTTTAAGTTGTTGGATGAATTTTTCATCACATTTTAATTGTGGTTGAATACGCACATTTTTAATTAAATATGTGTTTTACAACTTATGGTATATACACATTCATGTATTTAGAATGTTTATTTTGGTTTCATATTTATTGCATTTTACTCTTTTTATTCATGTTATACAGGAATTAGTATTTAAACTTTATGCTTTGGTGTTTAATTCACGAACATTCATTTAATAACTTAATGATTTAATGATTTAATTAATTAATTATGCATACCATGTGTTATAGGTTTTGTATATAACACTTGAATATTTTGCACTTTTAATGAACTTGAAAAAGCTCGGTACTGCAGCGAGCGAAAGCTCTTGTTTTTAAGTGTTGTGGCTTTCCAATAAAGGATTTATTGACTGCTCTGGTTGGTGTTTTGTCCTTAGGTCCAAAGACAAATACAAAATGCACAGACTTTCTCTGATAGTTCTTAAATTAATAACAACACATTACTGCTGGGTCAACTGGATGACATCACTACGTGTCACCTCTGCTTTCAGTTCCCAGGTTAACAGAAACTTAAAATTTGGCACCTCTGTGTCAAAATTACTTAACTCTCAAAAGTTTGCCTAGAACTGGAAGTCGTAAAATAGTTAAACACTTTTACATTTGAAACCTGTAATTATTTCTGTTTACAGACAATAGAAACAACTTCTAGCTGTAGACATTCTATCTCCCTTAGTGAAAACAAAATCATAAAACAATTTGCTTATTTTCTTAGAGCTTGCAAGTTAACTTTGTTCTTTTCCAGTTGGCTACACTGTAGTTACATTCTTGAAGCTCAGTACAGAACATACAGTTCAACACACACTTCTGCACTAGTAGCTTAATATCCACATAACATATAGTTTTCTTACATTTGTAAGACAAGCATATGAATCATATTAATATTCACAAATGACATATGATTGTTTACAAAATTCCAGATAGCTGGGCTGACAGTGTCACATTTCTATATAAATCATATTAATATTTTCTAGTGACATATAATTATTTACAAAATTCTGGCTAGCTAGGCTGGGAGCATTTGGGTTTGTCACACTGAGATTAGCTATTTCATGCACCTTTTGCCGTTCCTCCCACATTTTTTGGCGGTTTCACAGTTGCATATACATATAATTTGATCATCATCTATGTAAAGGGAGATCGTGCTCTGAGCTTCTTGTTCCTTTTCTATCCACTCATTCAAGGGTTCTGCCAGTCTGACTTCATTTACACATTTCCAGGTACCTTCTCTTATTAGAATTATCTTTATCTTGAATTTCTAAGACCGGTAGTTCCAGTTCATCAGATTCGCTACTGAAAGCTTTAGTGAAGAAGTGTTGGTAGCCATCTTTACCATTTTTCTCCTTAGTGTATCTGTTGTGTATTTTGCACTTACTTGCTGTAACACAATGATAAAAAAGGTAAGCCTCATAGCTGAAGGTTGGTCTGACACAAAACAGAAAGTACAGCAAAAATGGAAGTACCAAGCAACACAACAGAATAAAATCCAAAAACATAATTGGTAATCTCTTTTACGGACTGTGCCACTTCATCAGATCATAAAAACAGAATAAAAACAATATAACAAACAACCAATTATAATTGGTGATAGTATATAATTGCTTGTTTGTTATATCATTTTGTAGAAGAAGAAGCTTTGTAGAAGATTTACTATTATTGTTGGGAGCTGCTTGTTTTGTAAATACATTTACACTAAGAAAACAATTGTTCTTCCAGTAAATGGTTATGAATTTGAACTGAGAGCATCCAGGAATTGTAGTACTAAAAATCTTGTTTATTTAGCTCTATGTGATCAATGTGGCATCTATTGTGTGGGGAACACTAACCAAAAATGTAAACAAAGAATAGGAAATCACATTTCAGAAATCAAAATGAATATTTCCATCAATGCTTTATATAAACACAAGATGGATAAAGATTCTCACCATGATTTTAAAGTTTGTATTTTACACATATTATATGAATCATTACATAGGGGGAGTATTATTAATGCCACTGATGTAGTTTAATTGCATTGGATATCAAGATTAAAACCACATGTTCCACTGGAGCTGAATGCTTATGTTTCTCTTAACTGTTTTTAAAGGAATTCAATAACAAAGTATAATAATGGTTTAATATTTTATTGCAGTTTTATGTGTTTTTAATCTTTATTGTAGTTTTATGTATTCTTCAACTTTTAATGTTTTAAGTTTCATCACAGGTTTTATTACTGTTTTATTTTCCAATTATTTAACTGTATCATGTGACGAATATCGACATGGGACCTGTTTGAAATGCTATTTAAGTGATTTTGCTTAATTTAAATGTGTTTTGCCTGATGAAGCCATTGTGATAAAAGTTTTTACTTGCAATTAATGAAATTATTTTAGTTACTGGTCTTTGTGGCTCCCGAGTAGTTTTGGGATTTATCATCTGGCTACAGGATTGACTGACTGTCTGTTTCTTGGTTTTTAAGGTGTACAGTAATGTTAGTAATAGTTTACGGCTAATGTTTGCAATGTATAGTAATTGAATTTGCCCAGTACTATGCACCAAGCATTTCAGTTGACCAATGTATATAAAAGAGTGAGCAGATCAATGGCAGCATCATTTGAACAAGTATAGCAATAATCAATAATTAAATGTTTACTTTGACTGTATTATTAAGAATAGTAACAGAACTACAGTAAGGGTCAACAACTGCATGACCAGTCATTCACAACTGAGTAGGAATGATAAATAACATGTTTTTTTTCTGCAATACATTTATATTAAAGCAAACTTCTGAGTAAACAGCATTAGCTATCCACCTGTGCATCAGACATATATGCAACCCTAGGTCACAAAGAAATGTGCAAAGGGTAGAGCACAGTCATCACTACTTGCATCTGGTGGTGGTTGTGGGGATACAGGAGGGCAGGCCTGTCAACAAAGAAGTGATTGAGAATTATTTAATTGTATTTTATACCTGCAAGTTCTGCAGTAGACAGACTTATGTTGTCCTCCATGTCAGTACCATCATTGACAATTCTGTGTAAACCCTCTGCTGAGCTGTCTAGATCTCTGACAGTGATCAAGAGCTCCTCTGTTTCAATCAGTGGAGGTTTGGTGGCAAGACCACTCTCTCGTAGCCATACATTCCTGGACAATTGCAGCTGAACTATGTTTCATGTGCATTATCATGTCACTGGATCTGTGTCTGACTTTGCCTCCTACAGTATTTACATTGTTGACCACCTGCTCTCAGATATGGTCATGGGAGGACTTGTCACCTCTGTCCCTGTCTAAGAGGAATGAACCATGTTGACATAGTGCCTGGATGATAACTTCATTCTCTGCATCACTATATAGCAGGTTATGGGGAGCAAATTGGGTGTCATAGGTCTATGTGAGATGAAATATAAAGGAACAAAAATAAAAATTAAGCCACAACTGATTGTTAATAAAACAAATATGTATTAATATATTCATCCATCATGCAAAAATAATTGAAAAAAGCAATACTCCCTATGATTATACACAAGGTGATACAGAACCCCCTCCCAAAAAAAGAAAATGAAAAACAATGTTAAAAGTAGGCAAGGAGGACAACAGTTGTGTAACTCTGAGGAACACTGCAGTATTAACAAAAAAAGATACTTTTCAAGTAAAAATGGACAAAACGTTTGCAGGCTATCCACTTGTACAGAGGGCAGGCAGGTCTATATCACAGACATAACATATTCTGCAGGCTACAAACCTAAAACCTCTGACCTTGCTAATAAAAGATGCAACAGTCTTCTGCAATAACTGGACAGATTCCAAGAAAAAAAGTTTCCATAATGTCAGGTAACATTTTTGGAAACATTTTTAACAGAAAGAAACAGCAAGGGGCAAACAGTGCAGACAGTTAATAATGGATGTATTATGAAATGCAATCCATCAGTAGGGTTAAAATAAAGTATTTTGTAATGAGCAGCAAATTACATTTGCAGTAAATCAGTTGTTAAACTAGAAACAAGTTTTGAAAGCAAATAGCTGTATCTAGCACTCAGTATCCAAGCAGTCTCCCTTACTATGATATAAGTTCCTTACCTACATGATTACCTTTACATAATGCAGATTCAGACCTTTGAGCACTGTGGATATGCAAATGAGGTGTGAACTCATTAGCATTCATGTTTTTCACAATCTGCACTAAGTGCAGGGCAGGTAAACATGCTGTAAGGAACTACATTGCATGTAAGTGCCCTAGCACTGCAAGGACAAGTATTAAAAGTACTATCTACTAAGGTCTTGCAAGTGTGAATGATTACTTTTACTTTTACTGCAGGAGCAATCAGAGTTTGACAGTCTTTCCTGCTTGCTATACCCTTACTGAGGATGTGTCAGTGAGGAGAGACTTGCACGAAAGTCTGGGATTACATTGACTGATTTAGGAGAATAACATTCCTAAAATTTCTATGAATTGTTTATGATCGCACTTTGTGCCTCTAAGTAAAAATGTGTCTGCAATTCTAAGGAAGTACATTACTCACTGAAGCAGACATCAAAAGCATTGCAAATGACATTGCAGTGTTGTGAGAAAAGCATTGATAAGGGAATGATGCTCACAAAATGAAAAGTAGAAAACATCTGCAGTATTGCAAATATTTGTTTTGTATTGCATGTGAAAATATTAGCTTAACTGTTGCCAGTATCACTTTCATCCATACATCTACTGACAAATTACAAAGGATAACTTTCAGAACTTGGTACCATTAATGTGAATTGATATAGTGTCACATCTTGAGTATATGTAATCTACTTTTTATTCTTCTTAGTATATGTCTATGTTGGTGACAAATGGTGATAAAAATCCCAAGTGTGTGTTGTTAATGCCCTGGTTTGATTGTTTAAATCTAGAGAGAGTGCTGTTTTTTGTGAACATTGTGATGTTTAAGGAGCATACATTGATTTTACAAGACAACAAAGTTGAGGAAACATCACAAATGTACATTTTAAATACTTGTTTCATAATGTTTCCATGTTTTAATTCTTTTCTTTCTCTCTTCATCATTTGCACACCATTTGGCATATGAACTGTTGACTGGTAGCAGTTCCTAGCCGTGAACAAGTGCTCGCTTCCTAAGGTAAAAAAATGAGAAATGTTATTTGGAATGTTATCAGTAGTGCAATGGAGACTGCTCAGTAATGCAATGGAGACTGCTGCCGGTGCACTTTTGACAGCACTCTGGACAGTACTGAGAGAAGAAATTCTACCTGTCAACTAACTATCTCTGTGACACAAGGTGTAAGTGAAATAAGCTTAAAGAAAAAGCCACACAATGCAAGGTTCAAATCCAGTTTACATATATTATTATGACTGAATTCAGAATAAGTGCTGACATAACTGAAGTCTACTATAAATGCTAAAAATTGTACCTGTAGTCCATTTTAATTGATGTTGCGGATGTATTGTAAACTCACCTTGTCTCATTATTAATGATAGCATCTGCTACAGATGTTGTAACATATTAAATTTTGTAAAGTGTGATAACACAAAAGCAGTAACATTTGTAATGTGGACATCTGTGTTATATATACTAGAGAACTTATCTGTATCTCACAATTAATCATCATGACAGTAATACATTTTATTATAAACTTTTATATTTTGAGTGATTGTATATACTGACCAAGAATGACCTCCTATCATTCTGTGTGGGTCCCCTTTCTGTAAAATTGCCATTACATGAAATACTGATGTTACATAACATAAATGCTACCTGTGATGTGGTAAGCAGAGGTGAAAAGGGAAAATGTGTTATGTTAATGGTATAACCACTGTATTCCTGTTAGATATATCCTTTAATTGTTTAGTTTACAATACAAGTTATTTATTTATTTATTTATTTTCCTTTTGCATTTGCCCACCACTCAGCAGTACACAAATGTGGTTACTGGCAAAAGGAAAAATAATTTGCCCTGCTTTCTTTAGCTCACATAAGCCTGACACCAGTGCACTGCAAGTCAATACTTTGGATACTGCTGTGTGAAAAAAAATAACTCTCTACTAACTTTCTCTGTGGCACAAGGTATAAGTGCAGTGATGTTAAAGAAAGAAAACAGGTGGTGCATGGTTTGAATCCAGTTTATAGATACTTTTACAGAGGGGTTCGAAATATAATTTGTTACAATATTTTGATTAGGAATATAACATTAAATATAAATAAGTATGATAACTATGTTTATTGCAACAAATGTATCATTAATGTTTGTTACATAAGCCCAATATAATGTGTGGAAGGTATGTTAAACATGGCAATGATGATACTTAATTGACTTACATACTGTAAGTATGATATGCACAATAGTGTGGTAGTACAAGGAGTGTAGTGATTATGCTTCAATATTCACAAAAAGAAAAAAAGAAATCAGTTAAGCAGTAAAGCGAAGGAAGACTTGACCTTAAAAAATGTTAAGCACCCCCTGCTGAAGTTGTTAAGTTCTGGTCCTGCGCTAGGCAGTCAAATCTGCCAGTACTGATCCGTACAAACAGTGGCAAAATAAAATATTTAGATCTGCCTGCTCTCTATGCCAGTAAGGTTTCCCTTCCCTTCCACTTACAAACTAAAAAAATTACTAGAATAAGAGGATGTTCACCCAGCATTTTTTGAAGAATACTAAGCCTGAAAACTAAAAGTATGTCATTATTTAGTGTATTGATTTTTGGGGGATTTGTCTGCAAACTGCTACACACTCAAGTGTGCTAGCTTGCACTGCATTTGAATTGTTTTTAGTGCTGTTTTAGCTGCTTTTCTGGAAAAAAAATTCTAAATTTTAAGTTTGTTTCCTGCCTTTCCTGTAACTAGTCTAGTCCAGATACAGATTTGTTGTATCCAGGACTGTTTGTAAGCTTCTGAGCCCCCAAGCCTTTCTATGTTGGAGGGAAGCCTTCTAGCTTATCAGTGGGAGTGATAAGCACTAGGTAGCCTATCTATCACAAGAGGAGTGGTTTCTGGCCCAGAAATTATAGTATATTGGCTGTTTGAGCAGTTTTTCCATCTCTTTCAACTTTCTGGTTTAAAAGCCCACATTTGCACTTTGCCCCCTTTCCTGTAACTAGTTTAGTCCAGATATAGATTTGCTGTATCCAGGACTGTATGTAAGCTTCTGAGCCCACCAAGCCTTCCTGTGTTGGAGGTAAGCAGTCTAGCTTATCAGTGAGAGTGATAAGCACTAGGTAGCCTATATACCACAAGAGGAGTGGTTTCTGGCACAGAAATTGTGGTTTATTGGCCGTTTGGGCACTTTTTCCATCTCTTATAACTTTCAGGTTTAAAAGCCCGTGTTTGTGCTTGCTTCCCACCTTTCCTGTAACTAGTCTAGTCCAGATACAGATTTGCTGTATCCAGGACTGTTTGTAAGCTTCTGAGCGGTTTCAAAGTCTGCACTTCAGTTTTTCCCCTAGATCTCTTAGCTCTCTCCTCTCCTGCACTTTTACTAGTTTATTAATCTAGCACTTTACCAGACTTCTTGTAGCAATTATTGTAACACAAAAAAGTGCTATCAGCACTAAACGTTCTACAAGGAAACAGCTCCAGTTGTTGTTGTTTGTCTTTTGGCTTTTCCTGGTTAGGGGTGGCCAAAGTGGAACTCCAGTCCGCTAATGATTGGCAGTTGTTTTTTTTTTTTTATGGTGTCGAGTTGCCAGCCTGATGCCCAAACTTCAATGAAGGCATGCCTATTCAACACATGTCTTTTGAACGCCCACTCGAAACAGCTCCAGTACTTATCATTAATGCCCACCCCTCCAGTCATGTCTAAAGATCAGTTCCCTGTGCTTGCTCCTATTAACCTGGTGAACTTGGGCATCCTGAGGCAATGTAGCAACTGCCTCATGTACACTGACAACCCTCTCCTATTACCTCCCAACACTCAGATTTGCGAGAGATGTATTTATATATCCAAATTGGAAGCCACGCACTCTCCAGCAAACACCGGAATAGCTTGTCAAGAGGAGAATGTCAACATTTGCACCACACCACATGGAACATATAGCCCTCCAGAACACACACCAGCACTGCCTTTACATAAAAACACAAACTGTACACTCACCTTCATGGAGGGTCTCAATAAAAATCTACCCAAACAGCAGAGACCTCCAAGGCAGAAATGCACTCGACCAACACAACACTAATCATGAGACACATAACTCTCCTAAACAGTGTTCCACTCAACCAAAGCCCCTAAGGTAAAACAGCATGCCCAACACACTAGTCATAGGTGACTCGATAGTGAGACACACTGATGTCCCGCTCACTAAGTTGAATAAGGAGAAAGTAACAGTCAGTTGCCTGTCAGGTGCTAGGATCCACTACATAATGCACACACTCAGGTCTCTCAACGACAGGTACAAATATGACTCTGTCATTGTACATGTGGGTGTAAATCACCTGAGATGTACCTCCCTGGACTACATGAAAAGAGAAATGGAGGAGCTCTCGGATTATGTAGCCTAGGTGGGTATGACCCTAACCCTGAGCAGCATCCTACCATCACCCAGAATGATACCACAGTACAAGCAGAAAATGATTGATTTCAACAATTGGCTAAGCTTCTGGTGTCATTCTAAGGGGATCCAGTATCTGTCTGCTAGGATGGCATGGTTGACAGACCTCAATGCTTTGCCACAGATGGCCTGCATCTGTCAACCCTGAGCTTCCGGATACTGGCCAAGGCTCTTGCCACCCCTATGATGCCTTTTTTAGGTGGTGTTCTAAAGACCAAATTACTACCATAGCAGCTACAAATAAATGCAATCTAAGGGTCATGCTGCTCAATGCTAGAAGTCTAAATCTCAAAATGCACTCACTCGAAGGACTCCTTAAAATGGAGAACATCGACATTTGTGCTGTAACAGAGACCTGGTTCAGGGCAGCAGAAAGCACCCCTGCACTATGAGGCTATAACTCATTCCACACCTTTCAGCCCCAGAACTTGGACTGAAGCTCCAAAGGTGGTGGTGTTTCTATATTCCTAAAGGATGTGCACACCTCTAGACTGGTAGCCCAACATAATGCATCTGAGATACTTCAGGTGCAGCTAACATTGGGTAAGACAGCGATTCAGGTCATCGCCTGCTATAGGTCCCCAACCATGTCCAAAGCCTCACACTTCATATTCCTAAGCACCCTGGAGAATATTAAGGTCCAACTAACACTGTCATACTGGGTGACTTCAATTACCCCTCAATTAACCGGGAAAACTACTCATGTACTAATACACTTGCCCAAAGTTTCCTGGAATTCATTAATTCCAATGCCCTGGACCAGCTCATTCTTACCCCCACTAGAGGTAGCAACATCTTTGACCTGGTCATTACTAATATGGACAACCATTTCTCTATACCAATAGTCAGCTCCTCCCTGGTTATATCCAACCACAAATTAATCACCTTGGAAATCCACCCCCCCCCCAAAGGTAACCACCATGAAAAACTTCTCCAAAGCTAACTTTGGGCTCCTAAAAACAGAGGTGGTTAACTTCACTGCACCCATGCAAATGGAGATCAGTTGCATGACTGCCAAATCATACACCAATGCACTGTACGAACATGTACACAAATGCAGGGATCTCGTCATACCCAATAGAACCAAGACACTCTCTTCCAAAAAAAGGAAGCCAATCTGGTGGTCCCCTACCATAAACAAACTCTACAACAGAAGGAGAAAACTGATGTGGAATAAGGTGAAGTCCCAAGACTGGAAAAACTCCCTTATCGGCCTCAACAAAAAGCTGAGATCCTTCATCAAATCCTCTATAGCTAGCTATGAAAACAGAACTGCAGCAGATAGTAAAGACAACCACAATGCCTTCTATAGTTATGTAAATAATATCCACGGCAATACCTATATTTGCTCTGAGCTACTGTACAATGGTACTTCCTATACCGAGCCAACAGATATTTCCAAATATACTGGTCAACAGATTCAGTGCCAACATTACCCCTCTCTCCCCCAAGGGACCAGTCACAATACCAGTAGATTGCCAGGCACCCAGTATTACTGCTGCACAGGTTAAAACAGCACTGTCCAATGCCAATAATACAGTTTCTATGCGACCTGACAATATCCCTGGATGTTTTCTACATGAACTACAGAGTGAATTGGCACATCACCTGTGTGCCCTGTTCAGTCACAGCCTCACCTCAGGCTTTGTCCTTACCTAATGACACTCTGCAACAGTCATCCCTGTCCACAAAGAAGGAATGACTACAGACCCTGGGAACTATTGCCCCATTAGCCTGATGAATCTGATATGCAAAGCTATGGAATGCATCATCATGGACCTAATTAACAAGGATATAGGGAATCTCCAAACTCTGGATCCCACACAGCTTGATTTTGTGAAGGGTAGATCATGCCTGCTCAACTTCTTTGAGTCAGTCACCAGAGCTGTGGATGAAGGCAAGGTGGTTCACACAGCCTACCTTTATCTGGCCAAGGCCTTTGATATCATTCCCCACTCAAGAATAATAGAAAAACTCACTGAACTAGGCATCAACCCCTATATCACTAGGTGGGTTGCAAACTGGCTCACAGGTAGAACCCACAGTGTGAAAGTAGTTGAATCCAGTCAGACTGCCAACCAGGGTTTGGTTCTGGGTCCTCTTCTGTTTGGTATCTACTTCTCTGAAGTCCAGTCATGAAGTGACTCTAACTGACAAAGTTCACAGATTATTGAAAGTTGGGAGCTATTATTAACTCCCTAAGTGATGTTGACATCCTACAGAAAGGCCTCACTGAGACCGACTGGTGTCAGATCCATGGCCTTAAGCACAATGCCAAAAAATGTGTCGTCATCCCCTTTGGGAAAAACCCGGTTCCCATGAATTACCACATCGATGGTAGTCCACTGAACACAGAAGGCGTTATAAGAGATCTGGGAACACAGGTTGGCAGCAAACTCTCTTTTGACCACCACACTGCCACTGTGGTCAGAAAGTCCTTCTATGTGGCACATCTCATTACTAAGATTTTTTCATCCAGGAAGAAAGAGGTCATTGTTTCCCTCTACTCTTCCATCATTAGGCCAGTCATTGAGTACAATGCCCCATTTGGCATATACCTCACTAGACACCTGCAGCAACTGGAGAGGCTGCAAAAGTACCTCACAAAGAGGATCCTAGGCCTTAAACAATTGTCCTATATGGACAGACTAAAAAAACTCCAACTATTCTCTGTCTCATATCACCTACTTAGAGGCAATCTCTGCTTGACTTACAAAGCCATGTCTGACCCAGCTCTGTTAGAAATGCTACATCTGACAAAATACCAATACCTCCGCACCACATGCTCCAGAGACCTCAACCTCATTACCACAATTAACAGAACATGCTGCAAGGACAGGTTCATAACCCAGAGACTGCCCATGCTATGGAATAGACTTTCCATACATGTCAAGCAGAGCACCTCACTGGCCCTCTTCAAGAGAAATCTTGATGAGTGGATGGGAAATAGAAAATTCACCCCAGGGATCACTCCATTGGCTTTACTCGACAGAGGCACTGGGAACTAAGGTCAGGTGGCACAATGCCAGAGTAATCCTATGGGCTAGGCCTCTAAAGGCTCCAGTGCCATTAGCTTAGTACACAGCTATGAACCTATGAACTACAGACTTTATGAGGAACATAAAAAAAATCTGGACAGATTAGAGGCATGGCAAGGTGAGAGTAACTGTAAGGGGAGGATGTGTTTCACTGCCTTTCTGACAGAGCTTGCTAAGTGGCTAAGTGCCTTACAAATATGAAAGCTTCCAAAACATTTTTTTCCTTTTATTCTGTAACTAGTAGTACATGGAGCAGATAAAGCTTCATGCACTATAAGGAATTATATCAGATCTCTGGTCATAGCACTAAATTATGTGTTCTCAACAGAGATGCCAAGATTCACCTCAAGAGCTTCACTCTCAAGGTGAATTTCTTGGCATCCATGTGAATCTTCTACATAGTTTGGCTGTTGAATCTATACTACTTTGTGATACCAAGCACTCCCAGAGTTAGTTGTCTGTAAATGCCCTATATACCTGAATAATGTCTCCTCTAAAATATCTATATGAGATACTGTACAGTTCAGATGTTTTAGTTTTTCATAATAACAAATTTTCACATACATGGATGCCTATATTTCCACTGCATTCTTTCTAGTTTACTCGTGCTTGTTTTCTTATAAAGTTTCCATATTGTTATTCCATGCTCAAGTTTGGGTATAATAAAACTAACAAACAATGACTTCATCATATCTCATTTCCTGGAATTTATAAATGTTTTATACAACATATAGTTCTATAACTAATATTAATCAATTGGTTGATAAGATTAGAAAAGCATCAAAGCTGGATCTACCCATATACCCAGGTCCATAAATGAATCTACATTTTCAATCGCTGTGTACTGTATTAAATAATCACCTTTCAACTTATGTCTCCCAAATCTCATATGCTTAGTTTTTGATGTATTTATCAGCATATTAGTCTCCTGTGTCCAAAGGGTCATTTAGTCAAGTTCTTTTGCAGACATGCCCTGTCTGTAACACATGTAATTAGTTTGCCCAATTTGCAGCCATCTGCATACAGACTGTAGAACTGGATCTGAACAATAGAATTGAAATGGATAAGGGCCTAGGACAGAGCTCTGTGGGATACTTTGACTGTAACCTAGAATTTCACCAGTCCAATTACTGTATGATACTTGCCATGTCCTATTTGTTAGCCATGCAGCTATCCACCTTATCAAGACTACATTGATATCTAATTGTTCTAATTTATTGATCAGTGTTTTGAGCATGACCCTTTCAAGTGCTGTAGTTAAATCTATATAAATTACAACACAGCACACATTTTCATTCATAGCTACTGTAGTGTTATAGAAGATTGTGTTACAGGTGGTAGATTTATTTTCAACTTATATATGTTGATATATGCTTTCAAGCCCCAACCTTTCCAATTCTGAGAATAACTTATCCAATATTACCTTCTCTATTATTTTTCCACAACATGAAAGTAGACTTAAGGGTTTGTATGACTCTGGGTTTGTCCTACTCCCCTTTCCCTTAACACAGGTTTAATAAGTGCATGTCTCCAGTCTTGAGTAAACTCCCCATATTTATAGAACCTAGTAAATAATAGATGTAATGGTACTGTAAGTTATTGCTGAAGTGTTCTCAGGTCATTGTTAATAATTCCATCTCCATCCTGTGCTTTGTTTGGATACAGCTTGCATAGTTCTTTTTCAATATAATCTAATTTAATTTCAGAATTTGAGGTTACCCCACTGTCACTGGGACAACTTATCACCCCTTTCGTGCAGCTAAATTGTTTTGCATAAGATTTTGTAAATATGTTTATAATGTGTTGTGTCTGAGAATAAATGTTAAACTTCACACACAGTTTATCAACTTGTATGCCTTTACTCCTTCCACATTTCATTTATCTATAAAATTGTTTCCTATTATGCTCAATATCTGTTTACAAATTTTCTTCAGATTTTTCTTGATCTTGTCCAGCTTATTTCAGTTTTCAAAACTGTAGTTCAACCGCTTTTCAATTCTTATATTTTTTGTCTCTCACCTTAATTATCTTGCTCTTATCGAAAATCCTCCTGATGATGTGTACCTAGATTCTGATGTTAAACTTCCTGTTTTTAATTCAAATGATTTCTCTTTCAAAATGTTTCACATTCCTTCTGCAGTTTTTCCACTGAACACATCACTATAATTAGTTCAACACATTCCCTGGGATTCAATAAATCCTATACTAAGAGTACACTAAGTGTACACTGTTCTAAGTGAACAGACAATACAGACATAACTCACACCTTCTTCCTCCTAATTTTTGTTTTCCTACTGATATTCTTGCTGCTTTAAATATTGACAGGATTCACAAAAGTTACGACAAAGTATAGACTATATGTACACTTAGTATAATCTTTCTGAGTGACCAGAAAGCACAAAAATGTGATAAGAATGTTCTTGAATATATAGTGTACACTTAGTGTAGGCTTCATTGAATCTGACAGACTAGTTTGCTTTCATATAATCTGTTATTAATCTTCGGTGCATTGGTTTAGATTTCAGTTTGGCAGACCTGTCTAACCAATAAATTAACCTTAATAACCCCATCATCGCTGCACCTCAACAGGAAAACTTGACATGAAGTAACAGTAATTTCTTTAGGAAAACAAACAATTTATAGTATGTTCTGTTCCTTGGTAATTTATTTTACAATCGGAAGCAATTATTCCTGAATGTACATTGCAAATAATTTCTTTACTAATGTTGTTGAATCAATATTATTCCAATCTGTTTCTAGTAAAGTTAAGTCCCCAGCTAATATTATTCTTCCCTCCTGTGTTTCATGTAAGAAATGTATGAATTCCTCTAGGTCATCTGCACTTGTTTTTGGTGGTCTATATACTCTAACAATTGTTATATGTTCCAGAGTTGTCTTTATTGTCACAGTTACACAATCTATAGTACTGGTGTTTTCAACAAACATGTAATAATCACAGGTCTCATAACTATCTTTAATCCTAACACCTCCACCTGATTTTTTTATTAGAATGTATTTTGCAGTAAAAACATTTATACCCTTTAATCATATTTCAATAACAATAACAACACAAATCCTATGGGAGCATAGCAAATTTTCCAATAAAAAACTTTATTATTAATGTTCTTATCATTAACAACCATCAGAGATGCATCAAATGTTGCTATATGTGAACTGTAAAATTTTTGACATGGCAACAATCCTGCCTTGTCTTTGTCAAATATTGCAAAATTTTGCTGCAAAAATTCTCTTCCCTGATCTTGACAAGTGCACGCCATCCTGTCTGAACATGTGTGCCCATAATTAGGTTTGGATGCTCTACACATTTCCATTTTTAAAAACATGACATTTTTTCATGCAGGTACTTACCCCAAAAATCTTTTCATTCACAGTGACATGGCTCTCCTTTCTGTATATGATTTGTGAAAAATATGTCCTAACACCTGTACAAGCTATACTACCTAAGAGGCCTGTATGTTCCCTACTAACAGTCAGAGAGCCCTTGCAGATGAGACCATTTGTACTGACATGTATAAAACCAGAGGGCGGTGCAGTGGTGTTGTGGTTAGCATTGTTGCCTCACAGCAAAAGGTTCTTCAATTCAATTCTCAGCTGGGGTACCTTCTTTGCAGAGTCTGCATGTCCTCCCTGCATTCATGTGGGTTTCCTCTCACATTCCAAAGACATGCTTAGCTTGATTGGACACTTTAAATTGGCCCTAGGTGTGAGTGCGTGCATGCAGATATGTGTGGTACACCCTCTGAGGAGGGTTGGGCCTTGGGCTAGAGACCTGAGCCTGTAAAACCCGTAACGGTGACCAAAACAATGAATGGTGAAAGGTACTCATTACCCGATGTACCACATGGTGTGTAAATGGGAAAGACAGAGAGAATAAAAACAGATTCATACTTCTTTCCATTAAGTTATTTTAAGGCCTGTCTTACATCCTCTATTTTTGCTCCTGGTAAATATAACACTATTTGATGTTCATTTTCTTCTCTGTAAATGTATTAGGTCCTCTAATAACTGAATCTTCAATTACGAGGGTATCTTTTCAGACCAGATCTGAAGAATCTTCATCTTCCAATTCAATAATATCTGTTCTATCAATCACTGCAAAAGAATGATGTTCATTACTATTAGTGTTCTTAATCCCACTGTTTTCATTGCTTATCATAAGTATATGTTTAGGACAGTATGTCTTGTGAAGTATGTATGTAATATACCCCAACATGTATTACTCATGTCATGGAACTCTATGCAGCTGAAATGTATTATCAACTGCAAACACTTCGTTTTTACATAGAAATGCAGTTCCATGGCTAAAGTCACATACATACATGCATCTCTTTATTCATTATTAAATTAGTATATCTGTAATTATATGTTAAAAAGTGAGTTTGCCTGTGACACTGACAGTTAATGAGCAAAGTTTAACATGTTCTCCTTTTTCTCATGGGTTCAATTCCTAGCTAGTACTATCTGCCTTAATAATGTGTAAGCCACAAGGCAGACCATTTTCCTCCAGACAGCAATGATTATAACAAACATCACAAAGCATTTCTGTGTGTTTAACACAGGAACATGTGTCAATAGGTCGAGCATCACACATGTCCAGATCTCAATGCCATATATCACGCCTTTCATGCTTTTTGATGTAATTGCTAAAATGTGTCTGCAAAGCCATTACTTGCCTTTAATTGTGCAAATGCAGCTGGCAAGGCTGTACAGTTTTGCACACAAGCTGTTACATGTGAGATCTGAATTGAACAATTCAGACACATATTTTTAGCTTGACTTCTGCAGACATGGCTGACAAAGGAGGGGTTGGTGTTCCATTTAGAGCTCAAAGGCTGGATATTGAAGAATCCATGATTTTTGTGGCACTCCTTGTGAAGCACTACAGCCAGAGGCTGCTGCAGGGGGGGATTATACCAGATTCCAGTATAAGGCTGAGGCTTGGAATAGCTTGGCCAAGGCTGTTTCCAGTGCAACTAGTATTCCACACATTGGAGAGCAATGTTGCCACAATTACAGTGACATGAAAAGGTGCAAACAGGACCTCCTGAGCTGATGTCAGGATGAATTTAAGACTGCAAACACCCCTCAGCTGTGTTTGCATTGTGACCTATCAACAGTCCATGATATATCATTGATTAGCCAGGCAAGTCAATTAGTCATTATGCTTTTGTATCTTTTTTTTTACAGCTGCAGAAGAGATAGCAGAAAACCATGAGACAAATCAGAAGTCACTAACTCACCTCAGAGAAGCATGGGGCTAAGTATGCATCAGGTCTGAATGCAAGGCACAGAAGTATTCTCAGTCTATCACTATATATCATTTTAAGCAGGTACACATTAACTTTTATATTGAACCAACATGGGTGTTCCAGTAGTTCTTGGTGCTTGCATTAGGCTATGAATGCATTAACTTAATTGTCCATGGGTTTAATACCTAGAAGAGAACTTAGTTTTTATTACAGGATAGTATTTATAAAATATTAACTGTAATACTGCATGATATTAACAATTCAATTTTTGCAATTGCAGTTATTAACTTTGAAAGCATATATCCTGTATGGCATAGTCAAATAAACATTTCTATTTGTCATATCATATCATTTTGCTTGCTTGGTTGATTTTTGTGACAAATAATGCTTTCCCGTCATATCTAGATGTGGCAAAGTTGCACATATTTATTTCTCACACTTATTTATATATTGAAATAATAAAATAATGTGTCGCATCATTGCCCTAATTCTCTCTTTTTTTGCCTCCCCACCCTTTCTCTCTTTATACATACATACATATATATATATATATATATATATATATATTAATTTATTTATTTTTTGCATACATTGCTGCTGAAATCAAAATGACCATCAACACTGGGAGCTAGATTGACCACTGTGATTCAATACCTGCCATAACTCCACAAGTGGCTGCAGTGGCACCACCACAAGCACCACAGATCCGTAGTACATCTGTGTCACAACTCCAAAACTCCTGCCCTACCTGCTTCAATGTATCAGGTAGCTCTACCCCAGCAACTGGTGCAGTGGTACCCTTAACGAGCAGTACTAGGGAAGGTGGCAATTTTTGTCACCCACCAAGAGCTAACAGGGCTGGTGGAGGACTTAATGAAGGGAGGTCTTGGTGCCTGATTGGCAGGGTTGAAAAGGTCCTGTGTCATATTGCCAAATGGATGCCAAGTCCTGCACAGACCCAATCAACTGACACAGGAGACAGTGATGACAGTTCTGAGGTAAAGAATTACATTCTCACTGTTTTCGGGCTTGACATGGGTGTGCCTCCAATGTCCCCTACCTATCCCAAGCCATGGTGTCTTCCAACCTTTTGTGTCCATCACCATCCTTGTCTTTCTTGTATGTCCTCTATGTCCATGCCTGATACCTAACCTACCTTACCTACTTGACCATATCATAAATTTGAATATTGCAGCAAGAAAGCATTTGCAAAAACATTCTGTCTCGAACAGGGAGATTTGTTAAACCACCCTTATCCTGCTTGAGTCTTAATCTTGTTTCTACTGTCCTACCCTTTCTTGCTCCCTATAGCAAGCACGTTATTGAATAGAGCATGACAGACTAATAATGAGAAACACCTAAGAGTAACACACCATAAAGATGGTCCTAAATGTCACATTAACAAAATTATTTCTCTCACAATCCCTCTCTTTCTCTTTTCTCTTTCTCTTCACACCTTCTGCTTCAGTAAGTTGTCACTGTCCCTTAAACTGAATGATTTAAACTGTGAATAAGGAGATACTTTGTGGTGTGCTGAGATAATGCTCAGATATATGCACTGATTTTTGCATACTTTCAGGGGTTCTAATCCAGAAATATGTCAAACTGTTCTTGACTGTTTTTATTACACTGTTGTATGTGTAGCTGTTGCTTACATATTGTTTTGAGCCACTATTCATAGGTTCATAGGTGTGTACTAGGCTAATGGCCCTGGGGCCTTTACAAGCCTAGCCATAGGATTACCATGGCATAGTGCCACCCAACCTTAGTTCCCAGTGCCTCTGTGTGTTATCCCCGGGGTGAATTTTCTGTTTCCCATCCACTCATCAAGATTTCTCTTGAAGAGGGTCAGCAAGGTGCTTTGCTTGACATGTATGGGAAGTCTGTTCCATAGCATAGGCAGTCTCTGGGTTATGAACCTGTCCCTCCAGCATGTTCTATTAATTGTGGTAATGAGGTTGAGGTCTCTGGAGCGTGTGGTGCGGAGGGATTGGGATTTCTTTAGATGTAGCATTTCTAGCAGAGCTGGGTCAAACATAGCTTTGTAAGTCAAGCAGAGATCGCTTCTAAGTAGGTGATATGAGACAGAGAATAGATGGAGCTTTTTGAGTCTGTCCATATAGGACAAGTATTTAAGGCCTAGGATCCTCTTTGTGAGGTACTCTTGTGACCTCTCCAGTTTTTGCAGGTGTCTAGTGAGGTACATGCCAAATGGGGCATTGCACTCAATGACTGGCCTAATGAGGGAAGAGTAGAGGGCGACAATGACCTCTTTCTTCCTGGATGCAAAATTCTTAGTAATGAGATGTGCCACATAGAAGGACTTTCTGACCACAGTGGCAATGTGGTGATCAAAAGAGAGGTTGTTGTTAACCTGTGTTACCAGATCTCTTATAATGTCTTCTGTGTTCTGTGGACTACCATCAATGTGGTAAATCATGGGGACCGGGTTTTTGCAGAGGGGATGATGACACATTTTTTGTCATTGAGCTTAAAGCCATGGTACTGACACCAGTCGTTGGTTGTAGTGAGGCCATTCTGTAGGATGTCAACATCACTTGAGGAGTTAATAATAGCTCCCAACCTACAATCGTCTGCGAACTTTGTCAGCCAGAGTCCCTTTGTGTTGGCCTGGACTTCAGAGAAGTAGATACCAAACAGGAGAGGACCCAGGACCGAACCCTGTGGGACTACACTTGTGACTAATCGGCAGTCTGATTTGGAGTCAGCTGCTGTCATACTGTGGGTTCTATCTGTGAGCCAATTTGCAATCCACCTAGTGATATAGGGGTTGATGTCAAGCTTAATGAGTTTTTCTATGATTCCTGAGTGGGAATGGTATCAAAGGCCTTGGCCAGATCAAGGTAGGGTGTATGAACCACCTTGCCTTCATCCACAGCTCTGGTGACTGACTAAAAGAAGTCGACCAAGATGAGCAGGCATGAACTACCCTTCACAAAACCAAACTGTGTGGGATCCAGAGTTTGGAGATTCCCTATATCCTTGTTTATTAGGTCCAAGATGATGCATTCCATAGCTTTGCAATCAGACTTGTCAGGCTAATGGGGCGATAGTTCCCAGGTTCTGTAGTTGCTCCTCCTTTGTGGAGAGGGATAACTGTAGCAGTGCACCATTTGGCAGGGACAAAGCCTGAGGTGAGGCTGTGATTGAACAGAGCACACAGGTGAGGTGCCAGTTCACTCTGTAGTTCATGTAGAACACAACCAGGGATATTGTCAGGTCCCATAGAAGCTGTATTCTTGGCCTTGGACAATGCTATTTTAACCTGTGCAGCAGTAATAGTGGGTGCCTGGCAATCTACTGGTATTGTGATTGGTCCTTTGGGGGGAGTGGGGGTTAAAGTTGGCACTGAATCTGGCGACCAGTATACTGGTAATATCTGTTGGCTCAAGTATAGGAGGTACTATTGTGCAGTAGTTCAGAGCAAATCTGGGTATTGTCGTGGAGATTCTTTACAAAACTATAGAAGGCCTTGTGGTTGGCTTTACTATCTGCTTCAATACTGTTTTTATACCTAGCTTTAGAGGCCTTGATGATGGATCTCATCTTTTTGTTGAGGGAGAGAAGGGAGTTTTTCCAGTCTTGGGACTTCACCTTATTCCACATCAGTTTCCTCCTTCTGTTGTAGAGTTTGTTTATGGCAGGGCATCACCAGATTGGCTTCCTTTTTTTGGAGGAGAGTGACTTGGTTCTATTGGGTATGGCGAGATACATGCATTTATGTATTGGTATTAACCTGCGACTGTCATAATCTACTTTCTCCCTGGCTCCATCTCCCCTTGTCTATGTCTCTACCACCTTCTGTGCCACCAGTCTGTCTCCTCAACATTTGCGCAATGTCTGGCATGAAGCAGCACCTGTAATGTAGGGGAAATGTAACTACACCACTTATGGCAAAATCATGTGAGTTTTTGCCTTCAGTCTCATTACTCTGGTGGTCTTTGTTCTGCTGTGCTTAGCCTTGCTTTTGTAGGTGCAGTCAGGATAACCTTCTCTTGAATAGGCTGAAGAATGTACATTATATAGGATGTTCTAACTGTAAATATTCTTAGGAAGCCTGCTGCCCAAAAAATTGTAGCTTCATGACAAATGTGTTAATCATGAGACATACTGTAACACCTTAAAATACCACATCTGTGTTCTGCATTGGATCATTTATTATTCTGCTGGCTGTAATGTACATGTTATATAATGTTAAAATTGTTATTACTGTGATGAAGCCTGATGCCTGAATTCTCAATTGCATCACTGAATTGTGATTGTTACTTGAAACAAGTAAAATTAAGGTTGTGAAGTAACATTTCCTGTTTGGTCAGTTGATATAATTTGCATGTCTGTAAAATACTTTTGGCATAGTGTCATGTTTCAAATCTAGAAATATGTGAAAGTCATATTTAATGTTTTATTCATATTACTATTATGTGTGTATTGTGTACATAATATATTAACCCACCATTATCCTGCATATGTCTTAATCATACTTCTACTTCTTGACCCCTGCTTGCTCTCTATTGGAAACACTTGATTGTATGAGGCATGATAGATTAAATATCAAAAAAAAAAAAACATAACAGTAGCACATCACAAATATGTTAAAAATGGCCTAGAAAAATCTAACTCTATTTGTGTGTCTCTGTCTCCATTTCTTCCTCTGTTTCCACTTCTGTATCATCACTTTTTACTGCTGCATATTTATTTTGCTGCTGGATAGAAGGTACACGTTACAATTGTCTTTACACTAATACATTCTCATTTGCTTTAATCTGTTTTTAGATTTGAACTTTGTGAAGTAGGATTTCCTATATAGTGTGGTTAGGTAAATTCTCAGGTCTGTAGATTTGTTTTGGAATACTATCAAGGTATGAATCTGATGTATGTTTAAGTGTTATTGAATGTTTTGTATGACTCCTTTGTGTGTAAGTGTTGGGTGCACATTTTATTCATCATCATATCCCTTCTTCCCATTTTCTACATGGGGTTGGGATGTTGTGTTAACTGTCGCCATCTCTCCCACTTCAATGCCACACTCCTACCTTTCTCGACAATCATGCCTGACTGTCACAGATGTTCTCTCACACAATCCATCCACCTCTTTGCTGAATGCCCTCATTTCCTCTTACCTCCTTCCTGTCTCTCCCAAATCTTCTTCACTAGATTGTCTTCTGTTTTTCTGCACATGTGCCCAAACTACCATAATCTGTTCTCTTTCGTCTTTTCTGCAAATGGAGCTACTTTGGCTTCTGCTTTTATGTCCTCATTTCTTTATCTATTCCACAGTATGGCTCCTACCACCCTTTCCAGGCACTTCATTTCCATCACCTCTAGCTTCTTCAGCTGCTCTGCCTTTACTGCCCAGGTTTCTGTACCACACAGTAGTGCTGGTCACACCAGTGATTTGTACACCGTACTTTTCAGCTTATTTGGCTGCAGCCCCACTGATTCTAGTTTTGACCTCTTCACCCAGACTTCCCTTCTCCTGACCCACCCCTCCCAGATAATTGAAGATTTTAAACTATTCCATTATCTTCACTTCTATTTTAATTCTCAGCTTCTTCTAATTTCCCCATTTGCTGCCATTACCACTGTTTTATCTGTACTTAGTTTCATCCCATGTACCTCCAGTTATGCATTCCATTCCCCTATCCTTTGCTGAAGTTTAGCTATACATTTTATTAGCACACCAGTATCCTGCTTCTGTATTAATCTGCTAGTGCCTTACTGGGGACACTGTCTTGTACGAATCAGAAACGAATGAGTACAATAAGAAACCAAAGAGTAACACAACACAAAGATGTGCAGAAATGGACTGTAAGCAAATTTCTTCCTGTATCTCTATCCCTGTCTCCCACTCTCTCTTTCCCCTTTAGAATCCTTAGCTTTTGCAAGATGTTTGGCATTGCCCATCAATGGTAAGTGACAGTAAATACTGTTTCGGGTCTTATAGCAAAAGATGAAGATTTTAATTTTAACTGCACTAGCACAGTTCATGTCACACAAATGTGCTTAGCCCTGCTGTGCTATAGAAACAGTACTATTGTCAGACAGTTTGCATAATATATGTGTTAGGCTGATGGATGTCATATACATCTTATGGGATGTTACACCCATCCTTACTGTGATGAAGGCTCATGGCTACATTTTCTCTTGCTTCGGTATTTTGTCAGTGTACCTTCAAATCATTTAAACTTAAGATTTCTTGAGTTCCTATGTGTTGAGCTGAGGTAACCCTCCTGTCTGCACATTTTTTATTTTATACTGTGAAGGGTTCAAATCCAGATGTATGGCATACATTTATTTAATATTTTCACATATTAATGGTATGTGTGCAAGTGTGTGCTGCATATATTGTCAATCAACAGTCTCATCTATATATCCTCATCATATTTCCACTCCTCTGCAACTTCTTTATCCATACTGGAAAAAACTTTATTGTACACAGCAATACATCTGAAGTGTACAGAGTTTCAAAGGATGTACACACTTAGGCATTCTAATGTTTTTTGTTTTCATCCCTATCCTTGAGAATATCTTGAGAATCATTGACAATTGGAGGCATTAGGTGAAGCCAGAGATATGACTTTGTAAATTTATGTAGGTCAGAAAATGCAGGATCACAAAATACAACACAAATATATGCAGAAATGAACCTCATATAAACCTCCTTGATTTAATACTGTTTCCATAAGCCATGCTTCCACCAGAAATAACCTGCATGGCCCCTCATGTGTTTCAGAATTCATCTGCATCATACATATAAGGAGTGAAGGACTGCAACTGTCATAACAAATGTGTAAATCATGGCACATGAAACATGACCATAACCCATATCTGTTCTGTATAATATCTGATTCAGACATGATTGTATGTTTATACTGCTTATTTGTACAAAGGTTGACATGGAGCACCATAGACTACTGAAGTTCAATATCTCAAGATATAGTCATGCATTCACTAATATTTTGCCACCAGCCATGCAAATGAGCTTGCCAGTGGTGCACTTCAGGTGGAGATTAAAACAAAATTACAAAAAAGAATTATGTGAGTATGTTGTACAACTTTTCTATATGTTAATGGAATTTTGTAACCAAGATATCTGGATTTCACAGTGGTACTGACTGAATTAAGTCAGTCTGTTAATGTATGTCTGCACGCCAATGGTTACATTTACAACTTTGTTGAATGGCGTGTAGCCTTTTCACACATAATCCATCAGTGTTATTTGGCAAGCAGTGCACTGTCATATTTTGGAAGTTTGTCAATGCACAGTGTCTAAGCACTAGCCAATACAACTGACAGTGACACAAAAACATTACACTGTGAAGCAGGTACATGTCACTCACAATAATGCAATGTACATAATGACAGTATATAAATGTTATCAAATTGGTATGTGATTACATGGGACAAGTAGAGTGCTGTTTGGTCAGCCTGTCCAGACACTTGCATTTGCCACAAAACCTGTGATGCACACTAACTGGTCTTCAAAACACTAATGTGCTCATACTTAACAAATGTACATTTTCAGGTCTTTAAAGTCAGACTTCTCCTTTGGTCCTTAAAATTCATACTGTGTTCTCTGGATTGTGCAACTAGTTTGGTAGGTGGTTTGAATCTGAGATAGGTGAACTTGTGTGTATGTGGTTGTAGTGTCAGGTATGTATAGCTTCATCAACTAAGTGCTGTATCTATTCCCACACAGGATAAACATTTACTGTGAGAGAGGACTCCAGTATCCTACCTTTACCACAAACATCTTCTCTGCAACATAGTAATGAGGTCATCCTTTCATAAGTGCACTCTCTCACTGTAAAAATAAGACTTTTCTTGTGGCATTTGTGGTTAATATAGTGTTAGTAACCAAAAATCCACCACAGAACTCCTACAGCAATGCGAGTCTTGTCACAATAAAGGAGGTCTTCAATGATTCAAAACGATGCAGCCATATACACAGCAATACTTTATTCCACTAAAAGCGTTCACAGAGTAGTACACTCCATTCGAAACAGCACATACAATTAGCACATAAAATTAATTGTAAATCATGGATTAAGCGCTTTCATCTCCGTTCGGAGACTTCATCAGAATCCATGAAATGAGAGCATCAAAATCCTTTTATACAATTGAAATCTAATTAGCTGGCATCTGATTTAATTAATTGATTACCATTTCTTAAAGAACCAACATAACAAATGTATAAATCTTGTATATAAATTCTCATTTTTGAAAGATGTCTGATCAAAATAAACTATGACATTATTTTATAAGAATGGATATTAAAAATAAGTTTACATACATGTATAGGTATATATTATATATATTATAAACAGAACAAAACTTTATGATTATAAAAGACTATGGGCAGGATTCACGAAGCCTCCGTGTAAGAGTTACAAGGCTTCACGGAGGCTGCAGTTAAACAGTGTGACGTCAGCATGTCATGCATATGCATGAGGGCATGCTGAATCACACCTAAGGCTTACACGGTCCGTGGAAGACAGTAGGGGCGTGTCCGTAGGCCGAGCCCTACAAACGGACACACCCCCAGAAGAGTAAAAGTCCCGAAAGTAAACCCCCATGACAGAGCCCGTGTAAATGTGAATAAATACAACACAACACATGCCCCCACAGACTACGAACATAAAATGTACACATGAACATCTTATAAATTTTTTTTTAAATTGTAAAGATGTTTGCCCGTGAGTGAGCTCATTTGCGCGGGCGTGCCCATAGCTTAGCCACAGTTAGCAGTCAGTGGAAAAGCATATAAGAACTAAATATGCAAAATAAGCCAAGAAGCAATAGCGTAGCGGTAGAGACATCGGCTGAAGAGCAGGCAGTCATGGTTCTAGCCCCCCCAACATCAATTTTTATTTTTAGTGAAATAAGCACGAAACAAGTCCCTGACATATATGTACACATATAAAATTATATTTTATGTAAAATGTAATGAAATGGGCCATATATTTTGAAGAAATGTGAGATAACAAAATAATAAAAAATGTCAGATGTGCCTATAGCTGAGCTACAGTTTAACAAGTTGAGTCCATCTGCCCGTAGGTGAGCAGTGGTTTAACAGGTGTAAAATGAGTGCCCGTAGGTGAGCAGTGGTTTAACATGCTGAAACTGAGTGCCCATGGCTGAGTTGAGCATAATATGTGTGCAGACAGCCAAATGACGCGTAAACCAGCGTAATCCATTTGCGCGGAGCTGTGCACAGTGCCAACAAGCTAACCGACGGGCAACGTTGAGCAAGCTGTAAAAAAACTGCCTTTACACAGACACACCTCCTAGCCTGTGTAGACAGTCATAAAATATAAAAAGCAGTGGCAAGGTTCGAACGCAGGATACCATGCACCATAGTCAAGGTACTGAACCACTAAGCCATGACAGTTGCATTTAGAAATGCAGTAATAGCATATATATAGGAATGAATAGAAAGAGGAGCATGACAAAGCAGGTTTTGTGAAGCTGATACAATACCAAAATGGCCAATCACAGATAAGTGCGGGAAAAATGGCATATATAAGCCCCATAGGCGGGAATACACAGCATAACCGATTGTAGAACCGACTTGCAGCCAGAATGTCAGGTGTAGGTGAGGGTAGTTGCTTTCGAGCACAGAGGTGGGGCATTGAGGAGTCCAAATATATGGTTTGGCTCCTTGTCCACAATCATGAGGCCCAACTCATGCAGGGCCAGGTCCTGTGGGGAGCATATAGGGCTGAAGCGTGGGACCGGTTGGCTCATGATCTCACAAGTGCCACAGGGATACCAAGGACTGGTGAGCAGGTCTGTCACCACCATGCGGACCTGAAGAGACGGAAGCAGGACCAACTGAACCATTGGATCCAGGAGGCCCGGCAAATGCCCAACGCCCAACTACTGAGTAAGTTACATGTAATTATTTATGTAAGAAATTAACCTAGCTGATATTATGAAAATGTGTATTCCAATATTACTTTATTTATATTACAGCTGCAGGTGTCCGTTCTGCGAACCGTAGAGCCTATGGCGATAGGCTGGCATAGTTGCACCACCAGGCAGGTCAGTAATCCTCTCCCTGTAACTGTAAATAAATATATAAGTATGACAGTTAGCAAAAGAGTGCAGTGTAGTCACTAAGTAATAAAATGTGCAAGTAACAGTGTAAGAGGGTTTGCAAGTATTGCTTGATTACAAAAGTGTGATGCAGTCTGTAATCCAAACAGAAAATGAAACAAGTCTGAAATAAAGTCTGAAATAAAGATGTCCCACCTGTAATATAATAGTACATAACCTGCAGCAGGCTGAAAAGTACAGCTGCAGAAGCTGAGTAAAACACATGTGTGAAATATATCCCTGTTGAAATACAGAAACATGACAGAAGTGAGACTGTTGGAAAGGATTGTTATAACTACAGGTAAAACATGTCAATAAAGCCTAGAATTAAGTACCATCCTGAATTGTAAAAATAAAACAAGTGAGAGAGTGTGAGAAAGAGTTATGAATCCACCAATAAAGTAGTAATAACTCCTGAATAAAGTATACTGCAGTCAGTACAGAATGAAATGAATGTGACAAGCAGAACCAAACAGTAAAATGTGTTGAAAATGTTACCACAGCTGGAATGTGTATCCCAAAATCTGGATATGTTGCTCTCAGTCTGCAATATGCAGATAGTATGGTTGTCTGAAATACCAAACATCCACAGTTGTCTATAGCTATATAAAGCAAATGTAGCAGGATGATGTAGCTGAACAGAGCCAGATATGAATGTGTATGAATAAAAGTGAAAATGTATATTGATGTAGCAGTAACATTCCTATCACCAACTTGAAGTAGTTATCACATAGGAAACTGTAGGCAGAACTGTAGTGTGTATATATCTGCAGCTATTAGAAATGTACAGCATATTTATTGGTATTTGAAGTTGTTAATTAAATTTTCTTCACCCTACCCTATAACCACATATAATCCATTCCACGTGAAATTGGTATGTGCAATCACAATTAACACCCCTGGACATTTGTCCTGTTGGTTCATACATATTTGCATGTACGTTGATGCATCTGCCCTGTTCATACATCCAAACCTGATGGCCTGTTGCCATCAATCAACCCTGCATGTTGTTGGACTGTGTATTGCTGTTCAAAATATGCATGTGTTATGCTTGCTGTTCAATGGTTTGAATATCTGGGTGTTTGGTTAATGGGAATACTAATGCATGCTGTTACAACTAATTGTGAATGGTATTGTACATTACTAACCCAAACTGTCATGACATAATGCAAAACATAGGACGACAGGGAAGGCGGGTTCCAGCGGACCCACCTCTCCCTCCTCAGCTGGCGAGTGCACCTGGCAGTAGTGCCCAGGATGGACCCTCCTCCAGTGGCCCTGTGCCACCTGTGGTGGAAGCGCTGCAGGGGATGGGGCTCGTCCCCCCTCTGCAAGTGTGGCCAGAGGAGAACATCCACTCACCCTCCATAGTGTCCGGACTGTGGTGCGTAGGGAGATCCGGGAAGCTGTTCTTGGGCCCCTACACCAGCTTGAGGCACAGGTGGCACAACTAACGGGTGTGCCTGCTGCCCGGCCTACACAGCCCCCAGCACAGCCCCGTCCTGGGCCGTGAAGGCACAGTGGCAACTGCCCATGGGTGGGGATATCAGTTCCACTGTTGCCATCTGTGGGCTCATGGGCTCTAGATATCCAAACATCCATCCCCATCAATTGTGTAACCCCCCCACATGTGTCATACACCGCCCCTGTATGCGTCTTGTTTGTCTTGTCTGTTAACCTACCCAACCTACCTCCCCAGCTATACCGACTTCCCATACCTGACATACCACTCTCACCTGAAAAAAAAAAAAAGGGCACTCTGTACCCACAAAAAAATTATGCCCCATACATAGCTGCCCATTTCGCACACATGTCTGCTGGACATGGAAACTGTCAATTACAATTGGCTGTACAAGTATTATTGTTGTCCTTACACCTCTCTCAGGGGTGGAAGGTTTCAAATGTCACACCAAATTACAAACATATGCACAGCTGTTGCTGATGAAGAAATGGGCAGCTATGGGCCTTACCTACATCCCTCCTGCAAAACCCGAGCTTGTTTCCCTACTGTCTTACCCTCTTTGTGACCCCTTTTTCACCACTTTCCTGTCTCCCCATTTTCATTTCTTTCAAAGAAAATAGCGCGGGTGTGCAAGAGTAAGCACTTTTAAGCAGTTGTAAGCAGGTGTGCGCAGAGCTGAACGCCAGTGCGCATGCGTGAGCTCCGCGCAAACCAGCGCTAACCTGGTTATAACTGCTTAAAAGTGCCTTAGTCACTCTGAATGACAAGTCCTGTAGTCTGCTCAAAAGCAAAATAAAATCCCACTGTCAGTCCCGAACCCAGGAAACAGTAGTCTGCATGACTTACCACTAAGCCATGACTGTTATATAAGAACATTGTGCTACAATAAATATATCATGTAATAGTAGGAATGAATGTAAAGGGAATATAGGATGTGTAGTACACAAAGCATGTCATGTATATTTACTGTCAAATGTAGTGGATTTCTAGAATAGTAGTGTGTGAACAGAAACAGCCATGCTAGTTGGTAGCTAGTAGGTAATAATGTCACTGTAGCACCTTGCAAGCCACACAAATACTCACAGCAGGATAATCACTGCCCATACCCCACAACCTCTTACAGGAACACATCCAGACTAAGTAATAAAAATGTGGAGCAAAGGGCCAAAAACAGGGACACATTCCAAATAATGCTACAACAAACTTAGACAGTTGAGAGAGTAACAGGTTCTGCATTTTGTTGGATGTTTGGAAGGGTATGAAGTCTGAAACTGAAATGTTTGTCACTATAGTCTGACTTGAGCCCAGAGTGATTTGCCAGAAAAAGCTGTTTATGAGCTATTGACCAAAATATGAGGCAAAAATGTGGACAACCTGCAAATATCTGTACACTTGAGAGGTCTGACACTGCCATATTTGAATAGTTAAGAGCCTAGACATAGCAACAGTGACTGAGTTACAGGGATGCCCCACAGACTCCCTGTGAAATGTACAAACAGTAGGCAGAAAGGTGTTACAACACATGCAATGGTAACTATGAAGTACTGAAAGTATGCACCACTTGCATGGCAGAAATAGTGTAGTAATACATATGCTCATGCTATCCCACAGTCACAACTGCAGAATACCAGACAATTTAATGGGTGTACCCCACTGATATGTACCATTCCATGAGGCAGATAAAAGATGCACCTGAGAGTCTCTGGGGCCTGCTCAGCAGCATACTCAAATACCCTAATAGATGTCAAGGCCCACACCATGGCCAGACCACACTAGCAGATATAGCAAGCATTCCAAGGTGTGAATGTACATGGAAATTAGGAAAGCCACAGCAACACACTACAGTCAAGACACCTAGCAGGCATACAAGTAGTGAATGTAAAGGGCAAATATTGAAGCCATAGCAACAAAGTGCAAGAGCCACTGCTATATACCAGTTACACCACATGTCCCACAGGAAAGCACACACACCCACATTAACAGTGGTAGTAGTCTTAGGTGTCAGTGTACATACACACTTAGTACAGGAAACTGGAGAAATGAATGGAGAAATGTTAATCTACAACACAGCCAGAAATATGAGAGAGATACTAACCTTTACACTCACAGAACAGTGTCCACAGCATACCAGCATGGTCCCTGCCCTTAAACTCTGAAAGGGCTACGCCTATCTCACATACCTATTTATAGCACTGTCCTGGAATCACAGTGAGAACTGCAATCAGTACACAACTGGCTGCATGCAATTAGCAAATGCTGGCTAACAATTGGTGCAGAGGCCATCACATGGACATATGCAGATACCTACAAAAGCATGCTGTACTCCCAGTCCACACATGCAATACTTTCATTGCACCCTGTGGAGGTAGGGAGAGACAGAGAGAGAGAGAGAAAAAAAAAACATACACAAACAAAACCAGTCATCAAAACCCATTCAAAAGCTGCCAACTGCCAACTGGAGCAGCAGGACACCAAACCAAACGGCAACACAAGCAGCTGTGACAAACACAGGTAATGTAAAGTAATACTTTAAAAGTCTACATACTGTGAACCCTCCATATGTGTCATTGGTCTGTATCCATATGTATATGAAGATGTGCATAGGGCAGGGGACATACAGCAACTATCAGTGAAGGCTGTACATACATATGTATGTGAGGGAATCTATGTGCACATATCAATGTAGGTTGAATGTAGGTTGTAGTGCAATGTACAAAGTAGGTTTCACAGTTATGTATGTTTAGCAGTATGTTAGTGTGTGTATAGAGTTTTGTAAACAAACATGTTGATATAACTATCTATCATATGGATACGTATGTATGTCAATATATGTATGTATATATATATATATATATATATATATATATATATATATATATATATATATATATATATATATATATAATATGCATATATGTATACATACATAGAGAGGGATGTAGGAATACATAGACAGATGTAGATAGATAGAATATGTAGAAACATATATATGTAATACACACATACAGATATAGATATATGTAGATACATATACATAGACAGACAGATCTGACTATCTACAGATATGACTGTATATGATGATCTCACACTCCCCCTGTCCCTCTCACCCCCTCTCTGTCACACCCCCCTCTCTCCATATCTATAGCAATATATGTACATCGATATATATATATGTGTATATGTATACAGACATATATATATATATATATATATATATATATATATATATATACATATATATATATACATATATATATATATATATATAGAGAGAGAGAGAGAGAGAGATGTATATATATATTCTGAGTGAGGCACATGTGTACAGATGTTTTGCAACAGGTGCCTGGTGACAAAAGCATGGAGTGAACACCAGTGTCAAAACTGGAGTACCATACCCCATTTCAAATCACCTACACCAGTAACCACCAGATATGTGATTGGCTGTCCACCACGGCATGTGTCATGGGTGAACAGGGTCATAAATGTGTACAATAGTCCCCCCAATGATAGTCTCAGTGGCACACTATTCCTGGAATACCTGCACATGGTATGTGTCAGCAGATATGGTGTGTCAGCTATGGACATGTAGGTCAGTGTACCCCTCCACACCACACAATGGCTGCCACGGTATGTACCTCACATGACAGCTACAGATATGGAGAAGGACACAGTGACATGTACAACACTGTGACAATGCACTCAAACACATTACCAATGCACAGTGACTGACAACACCACAGAGTACACACATACTACCCACATAGAGGTTACCACTCCTGGATTTACATACTTAAGTCACACCCATGACAGATGTCCAACAACCATAGTAACACCTCACACCATCCACAACCTAAATGACTGCTGTGTGTTGTCCGTGACACTGCAGTAGAGAGCACATGGTGGAGGTACAGGTTCCTACCCACAGATAAGACATACCCTGCAATAAACCACACAGCATTAAGAAGCAAGACTCCCCATGAGTACATGTCACACATACCCCTGCTGAATGTTAGTCAGATAGGTAATATGCCATATGAGTCACCCTGTGTAACTGTTTGACAGGAGCAGGTACCATCACATCACATGTGTCACAATGGTCAGGGTAGCAGAACAGTATGCTGCTGTAGTCCCAGGGCAATAGCATATTGTATTGTATTGTATTGTAATGTATTGTATTGTGTTGTATTGTATTGGTATGTAGAGGTGCCTCCTTCGTGGAGTGGAACCACTGCTGCTGTACACCAGTGTACAGGTACATATCCTGTAGTCAGGCTAGTGTTACATAGCACTTCTATATGTGTGTTTAGCTCCTCTTGGAGTTCATGTAGCATGCAACCGGGGATACCATCAGGTCCCATTGATGCTGTGTTTTCTGCTTTTCTGAGGGGCTCTCACCTGGACATCTGTGATGACAGGGGGGTTACAGTCAGCTGGGATAAGTATGTCTTAGTTTGGGGGAGGGGGGAAACTTGCACTGAACCTGTCTGCCACAATGTTGCCAATATCTGTGGGTTCAGTGAATTATTTGTTGTTGTGTACTAACTATGAGCATATTGGAGGTTTTCTGACCAGGTTGCTAACATAACTGAAGAAGGCCTTGTGGTTATCTGTAGTGTCCCCGTTGATTTCCCTCTCAAAGTTGCCCATGGATGTTTGTATGAGAGAAAATAGCTCCTTACTAGTGCTGATCAGACATGCCTTCCCTTTATGGAATTATGCTCTGTCTTGCAGTAGCTTCCATCTTTGTTATACAATCTGTCTATGGCTGGGGTCCACCAGACAGGATGCTTTCCCTTTGTGGAGAGTGTCTTGGTCTTATATGGGATTGCATGATCCATGCATTCTCTGAGATGTCCATAGAAATCATTTGTGAAGGGGTCAGCATTGTGGGTTGTGTCTTCCACTGGCCCAGTGGGCTTAAAGGATACCATGTCAGTGTTACAAAGTGTAAAGTTTGCATTTGAAATGTTATTCACTGTAGTCATTTGTGCTGGTGGTGGAGGTGGGATATGTATATCCAGGGCAATTAGTTTGTGGTCAGCTCACAGTAGTTGATGATGTACCCCATACAGTACCTCGATACAAAAGAGTGAGGAGGTGCTTTGGACCTGAATCAGTGTTCTGACTGCTGGGGTTTGGTAGTATGTCGTATGGAGTGTGCCAGGTACTGTTGCACAGTTGTTGGCTGAGCACTGATACCTGGCCATTTACATGTGTATCCACCAATAGACAGACAGATGCTATATATGAGAGATATGTTGTATCACAACAGTCGAGTAGCATGTGTAGTATGTGTGCCAAATTCTGCTGACATATTTTGCTGATATCATGTTATTTCCTTTTTCAGGACCATGGCTCACCAGCGCAATCCAGCATACTCTGCAGCTGAGGATGAGGAAATACACCAGAGCCTGGTGCGGGATTATGCAATACTCTTTTCCCACACCAGCCAGAATCAGCAGGAGAGGGCTGCACTGTGGCAAGACCTGGTCCGTCGGGTAAATGACATAGGCACGCATAATAGGACATATGAGCAGGTACAACATCACTGCAGTGATTTAATCAGAAATGTCCGTCAGCATGCGTCAGATATCCACAGGCAACAGGTTGCCACAGGTGGTGGGGTGGCTACACATCCCCCACTCACCAGACTGGAGGGACTACTCATAAGTGTTGTGGCTCCAGCCCGCCAACAACAACAACAGCAGCAGACCTGCATTATGATGGAGGCTGGAGCCACACAGCAACAAGACTACGAGCGTGCAGGTAATATGCCATATGTATAGTTGACTGTTGTGTACACTGGTAGTTAATGCATGTGTGAGGTGTGTCCTTGGTTTGTAGCTGTCATCATAGTATTTAATGTGCAAGTGTGATATTCTCAATATCAGCAGCTGACCTGTGAAAGGCAACTGTTGTACTACTGACCTGTATCATACTCAGTAACAATGGCACAGTTGTGCCCACTGACATTAATTTCCTCACTTCTGCAGGTCCCTCCGGTGTAACAGCAATGCAGCCTATCCATGCTGGTGAGTGTGTATTAACAATACCTTTAATAGTCTTGATAGTAATAGTAATATTAGGCTCACTTAGTAGTGCTCTGTGTATGCATGCAGGTGTGTCTGTGTGTTGATATCTCGCATACTGAGTAGTGTGCAAGTGTGCAACTGTGTGCAAGTGTGCAACTGTGTGCAACTGTGTGCAACTGTGCAACTGTGTGCATGTGTGCATGTGTGCATGTGTGCACCTGTGCATGTGTGCATGTGTGCATGTGTGCACCTGTGCATGTGTGCACGTGTGCATGTGTGCATGTGTGCATGTGTGCACGTGTGCATGTATGCACCTGTGCATGTGTGCACCTGTGCATGTGTGCATGTGTGCATGTGTGCATGTGTGCACCTGTGCATGTGTGCATGTGTGCATCACTGGTAACATTGTGTAGACATTGTAAACTGTGTTTCCTGTTTCCCTCCCACAGGTTCTGGTGCTGCTCTGGTGTCATGCAGCAGGGAACCTGAATCAGGTGCCACGGGTACTGATAATGATGACATCTGTGTAATGGCACAGGAAGGTATGCCAGGGTCCATCATTGGTCAGCCAATTGACAGTACACAGCTGTCAACCCCATCAATGCGCACAGTCATCCTGCCAATACACCCTTTGTCACCAATGTCCCTAGGTGATGGACAGGATACAGTGGGCATTGACCAGGGTAATGTGGTATCTGTGGCACATGCTTCCCCACACAGCAGCCATGGGCATGGCCCTGAGATGGTACCACACAGACAGATGTCCAGGGGTTCTCGTGGGAGCATCCGTGGGTGTACTGCCCCTGTCAGACATGCCCACAGAGGTCTTACAACCTCAGCTATGTTTCAGGCTGTCATGCAGGCACAGTCACGTATGGAACGGTACACCAGACAGGGTCTGAGGGAGCTGACAGCATGTCGCACAGCCATGACTGACAGTATGCGTGACATTGCGGCTGCCATCTGTAATTTCACCGATGTCATAGACAGACGTTGTGGGGACATATTAGATCGGTTCCACAACTACATGTCCATGAGCCAGGGCAATGGTGGATGGTTGAGGCATCGACGTGGGCGTATGCCAGCAACAGCAGCAGCTGGCAGTCATCGCGGATGACAACAGGGCCGCCCCCATAGTGCCAGCAGCAGCCCCAGCAATGCTGGGTCTGTGCTGTCATCAGACCACCCCAGGAGACCACGTGCACGTGGCTCTGGACAGGCCCGACAGGGATCTGTGTCCAGTCAATGAACACCTGCTTCTGATGACAGTACCCAGTCTGGATTGGTACCGGATACGGTCCGTAGCACCCCTGCAAGGCACAGGTACCGTGTCCGTGGCCAGAGACACTGATCTGTATGACCTGGCAGGTACAGTCTGTGGCTGTCCACAAACACCAGTATATGGCAGCCATGAGGTGGAACTGTGTGCATCCATACACACATGCAAATTGACAACACCTAGGGCTACCGCATACACACACACACTGCATCAACATTGCCCCACCTTGTACTGCTGTCCCTCACCAACACACATACACATACATGTCAATTGGTGGTATCAGTGGCAGACTCAGGCATACCAAGTTCACACCCTGTGCATATGATGAAACTGTGCCACCTCCTGCAATCTGTAACATCAGTGCAGGTACAGGTTAACATGTTGCTGATGCACAGGGTGACTACATAGATGTGTAGTAATAGTATCATGTTGTTAACAGTACTGTGTGCTGATATAATTGTGGGTATATCCCAGCATGCCTGATGCAGTAAGGGTATGATTGTCTTGTACTGTTGTCTACACCCATGGTAAGTACCATAGTGTATCATCTGCACATGTTGGCATACTGGTGGTAAGGATGTCAACAGAAGGCTACATACATAGGTAGCACAGGGATAAGGTAATGAAAGTATTGATACGCAATGATGGACATGTAAACTGCAAGTGGCATGTTGCCCACACTGGACTCTGCAATGCGGATGTTTGAGGATGTTGATATGTGTGCAGTACTACACGACTGGTACAGGACACACAGGAGCACCCTAGCACTGCAAGCTCACATCTCATACCATGCTAGACAGCCCCAACACACAAAACTAACTTTCACAGGAGGGAGAGTCCCCATAAATGTCAGGGATACTGTGGTGGCAGGACAGGTAGCATACATCCTACTAAGTATGGAACCACTGAGTGAAGGCTCAGTGTCTGTTATTTGACATGTGTATTACTGCAGGTATGAGCACCTGGGTTTCCATCCAGTTATTGTACATCCTGACGGTACATGGTCTGTACACTTGTGTGCGCTGAGACTGGACCCTAGCCATCTGACCTGTGTATTTCCATGTACATGTGTATAGTGCCTGCATATTTGCACTGTTACCTACTGGAAGTGGTACAGCTTGTTTGTTGTACAATGGACTACATGCAGCCCTGCTTACTGTAGCTTTGTTTGCATGCATGTTTGCTTGCAGTTACCCTGGAACACTGATCCCACCTGCAATGCAGAGTTACAGAGCTTCTGTGGACTCCTAGTGACATCTGCATAGCTTACTATATGTATGTCCATGTCTCACTTGACAAATGTCACTGTTTGTCCTGTTCACATGTACGTTGCCTGTGACACATTGCATATGACTTACCTGGCATTTGTCCACGTGAGCAGTCATATATGCCAGTGCTAACTAATCACAGGCACTACACCCTCACATACTCACCTTCTGTACCTTGTTCCCCATTGGCCCTATGTGCTGTTAATCACCATGGCAATCACAATACTATGGTAGCATGTGCAAAGGTCACTTGTCAGTCACCTCTATGGTACAGTTGTGGAATATGTGGGTCATGTGGCAATGTCACAGCTGCCACATGTACACAGTCAACCCTCTCCCCTACACATGGATGTACAACACATGTATGAGATGCAACCACATAGCCAAACTGGGGACTAAGCACTCTGAACCCAGTACTGGCATAACCTGTCAGGTGGCATGAAATACTACAGTGACTACAATACCAGTCTGATGTAGACCTACACTGACAGCAATCCAAACACGTGAACACACTGGGCCATTCGTGGAGCCTCAGAATAGCATCCTGCCTGAGCAGCAGACACCTCTGCAGCTGGCACACAGGCATACGTTAAGCTGGAACACAGCACGTGCAACACATAGCACACAAATCCTGTGTGCCAAACAGTCACAGCCTGTACGGCTAGACAACACACCTGCTACAGTTGTGTTAGGTACCTTTATTGTCCAGTACAGTGAGGTCCCGCTCACCAGGCTGGACAAGGTGAAGGTCACAGTGATATGCCCGTGGGGCACTATGGTCCACCACATAACACAAGCATACAGGTCAGTCAGAGGCATGGACACATATGACTCAGTCATTGTCCATGCCACTATGGCTGACCTGTGATGTACCTCCCTGGACTACATGATAGGGAACATAGAAGGGCTCTCTGAGCATGTGGCACAGGCTGGTATGACCCTGACCTTGGTTGGCATCATACCCTCACCAGGAATGCTGACGTATTACTGAATGCTGATGAATTACTGTAGCTACAACACCCTAGCTGAAAGGTTCCTAGCATGTAGTCACTGCATTGCTATGGAACAACTTGTTACCACTCCCACAACAGGTGAAAACATGCAGCACCTGTTCATCAACAACATGTAGACTATATGCCCCAGACCAGATGTGTATCCTTCGCTGCTAGGATGATACCATATACAACTCACACTGTATATACACATACCACATGCAGCACCTGCACAGAAGACCACAGTCATAATGTTATCCAGTGCAAATACCATGTATTCACATGTGGCAGGCATCAGACATGGGAACTATTGAAGGTCACAGGTACATATGTGTATTTGGCACACACATACATCATCTGTGTCCATTGCCATTACTGGTTTAATCGATGTCATGCATTATTGTGAACAACAACCCACACACATGGGCATTCTGTGTGACAAAAACACACGTGGCATGTGTGGAATTCAAAGCCATAACTAACTGTGCTATGACAGTAGTGAGAGACGCAGTAGCAGAGCGTGCTATTTGCATTACTGGGAGATTTGCCCTCTTCTGCTGTACTTGTAGGGTGCTGACATCATCTCTGTGTAGAGATTGGAATATGCACCAGCTGGTGTGTTGTACTGGTTGCCAAAAGGGTCAGTTCTCTCACACATGTAACTGCACACACCCTGCTAGGATGATACCATATACAACTCACACTGTATATACACATACCACATGCAGCACCTGCACAGAAGACCACAGTCATAATGTTATCCAGTGCAAATACCATGTATTCACATGTGGCAGGCATCAGACATGGGAACTATTGAAGGTCACAGGTACATATGTGTATTTGGCACACACATACATCATCTGTGTCCATTGCCATTACTGGTTTAATCTATGTCATGCATTATTGTGAACAACAACCCACACACATGGGCATTCTGTGTGACAAAAACACACGTGGCATGTGTGGAATTCAAAGCCATAACTAACTGTGCTATGACAGTAGTGAGAGATGCAGTAGCAGAGCGTGCTATTTGCATTACTGGGAGATTTGCCCTCTTCTGCTGTACTTGTAGGGTGCTGACATCATCTCTGTGTAGAGATTGGAATATGCACCAGCTGGTGTGTTGTACTGGTTGCCAAAAGGGTCAGTTTTCTCACATATGTAACTGCACACACCCTGCTAGGATGATACCATATACAACTCACACTGTATATACACATAGCACATGCAGCACCTGCACAGAAGACCACAGTCATAATGTTATCCAGTGCAAATACCATGTATTCACATGTGGCAGGCGTCAGACATGGGAACTATTGAAGGTCACAGGTACATATGTGTATTTGGCACACACATACATCATCTGTGTCCATTGCCATTACTGGTTTAATCGATGTCATGCATTATTGTGAACAACAACCCACACACATGGGCATTCTGTGTGACAAAAACACACGTGGCATGTGTGGAATTCAAAGCCATAACTAACTGTGCTATGACAGTAGTGAGAGATGCAGTAGCAGAGCGTGCTATTTGCATTACTGGGAGATTTGCCCTCTTCTGCTGTACTTGTAGGGTGCTGACATCATCTCTGTGTAGAGATTGGAATATGCACCAGCTGGTGTGTTGTACTGGTTGCCAAAAGGGTCAGTTTTCTCACACATGTAATTGCACACACCCTACTTCCACCCCCCACACACACACACACACTTGCCATTTGCAGGATTCAAACCCCTACCTAACTATGTTATGACACTCAAGATGGACGCATTAGCAGAGCGTGCTATTCACATTACTGGGAGGTGTTTCTTCTCCTGCTGTACTTATAGGGTGCTGACATCATCAGTGTTTAGAAAGGGGAATGTGCATCCTGTAGTGTGTTTTCCCAGTTGACAAAAGGGACATTTCTCTCACACAGCATTGCACACACACACTAACCCCCCTTACACAAACTTGCAGGATTCAAACCGCTACCTAACTATGTTATGACACTCAAGACGGACGCATTAGCAGAGCGCGCTATTCACATTACTGGGAGGATTCTCTTCTCCTGCTGTACTTATAGGGTGCTGACATCATCAGTGTTTAGAAAGGGGAATGTGCATCCTGTAGTGTGTTTTCCCAGTTGCCAAAAGGGACATTTCCCCTCACACAGAATTGCACACACACTAACCCCCCCTCACACAAACACACACACTTGCCATTTGCAGGATTCAAACCCCTACTTAACTATGTTATGACACTCAAGACGGATGCATTAACAGAGCATGCTATTCACATTACTGGGAGGATTTTCTTCTCCTGCTGTACTTATAGGGTGCTGACATCATCAGTGTTTAGAAAGGGGAATGTGCATCCTGTAGTGTGTTTTCCCAGTTGCCAAAAGGGACATTTCCCTCACACAGAATTGCACACACACTAACCCCCCTCACACAAACACTTGCAGGATTCAAACCCCTATCTACCTATGTTATGACACTCAAGACAGACGCATTAGCAGAGCATGCTATTCACATTACTGGGAGGTTTCCCTTCTCCTGCTGTACTTATAGGGTGCTGACATCATCAGTGTTTAGAAAGGGGAATGTGCATCCTGTAGTGTGTTCTCCTAGTTGCCAAAAGGTACATTTCTCTCACACAGAATTGCACACACACCAACCCCGCTCACTCACACACACACACACTGAGCATTTGCAGGATTCAAACCCCTACCTAACTATATTATGACACTTGAGGGAGACGCATTAGCAGAGCGCACTATCCGAATTACTGGGCATCTGTTCTGCACCTGCAGTATTTATAGGGTGCTGACATCATTATTTCTACAGAGGTATGTACATCTAGTACTACCTGTCAGGTGGGGATAGCATATATATGCATTTGCAGCCACCTACTTCAGGGTCAGATATGCACATCAGCACTGGCAGGTTATGTTCTATACCATGCTTCATGACCACAGGACCTGTAACACACAACACAACCAGTTCGGACCACCCTCCCACATCCAGGACACACACTTTGCTTCCCTGGGAACAGTGCCAAGATATGCAGGTGTTCACATACACCATTCCAGTTGTTAACGTCAGGTACAGGTATATTGTGTGTGGGAACTACTCAGGCCTCTACAACATTACCCTACAGCCACTACAATTTGTGAGTCCATGTGCTATGGCAGAACCACTCACCACAGCCACAAGGGGGAATACATATTGCACCTGACCATCTGCAACATGGGTACTCACTGTTCCACACCAGAGGTAGACCACCATTGTTGATATCTGACCATACCCACCTTTCCCTGGACATCCATATCCCATCCCCACCCCAGGCAAGGTTGTCACTGCAAACAAAGTGTATTTATCAAAAGCAGACTTTACACTTGTGAAGACTGGGGTGGAAGACTTCAAAGGACCCATGCTGGGGAGTATACAGGCCACTCTGCATAATCCTTGACAATTGCATTCTATGAGCATGTGGAAGGTTTGCATTGATCATGCTATCCCAAATATACCCATGACTCCTCCACAACAGGACACCTGTCAGGTGTACACCAGCCATATATGAGCTGTCCAACAGACAGAGTGAGCTAATACATTGCAGAGCAGTAGCCCACAGAAGAGGACATCTCTGAACAGTACTGGCATGACACTTCAATCCCTCATAATCATCACGACAAAGTGTTGACAGTGAAATTGTCCAGACAATGCAGATAAGGCTCCCCTCAGTCTGTTATTGACGCCCACTTACTGTTAGAGGTCCTCACCAACCCTCTTCCAGCACACACCAACAACATGGATGTGGCTTAGCAAATTCAACCCCTGGGATCTCCACTGTGTCCCTGCTTGATGGAGGCACAGCACACTAGCCTCACACGGTGCCTTATGTGACCTACTTTACAGTGGCACAGTAGCCTACTGTACTGGGGAGGCAGGCCAAGCACACTCTGGCTAAGCTGTCATTCCCTAGGGCAAACAGCCTAGTGTTGACCTCTACACCCATATGTTTAATTGTCAGATGCACAATATTTGTTGCTGATAGACTGTTTGCAGGTCTTTATTGCCATAGCATTCCCTGTTTCTATGAACAACTTGTGTATCTGTGGAAGATGTTTGAATATGAGAGGGATCCACTATATCACTTATGTCTCTGTAGTCATTTAACTGTGTGCACTGGGCAGATTGCTGTAATGTGGTTGGTTCCTGGAATAACACGTACAAATACCAGATATGTGTGGCCAACTGCTAAACTGAGATTTGGCCTAAGTGTGTGAGCATGCCCAGTTCAGGCTTTCCATGGCATGTTGTCTGACATATGTCTCATTTATCAAAGTGTGTGAGCATGCCCAGTGTGAGCTTTCCATATGTTGAACTCTGCAGCCCACCACATTTGTGGATGAGTGTGAACTTCAACAATATCTCACGTTTATGGTTGTGTGTTGTGTGTCATGTTGTGTACTTACTGTCCAACTGCTTTGTGTCTGAACACAACAGGGATTATACTGTGCCTGCAGGGTTTGCATGGGATACTTTGCATACAGTTGTCAACATCCTTTCATACTGACCTAACACTGTAGTACCGTATAGTGTACTGGTTCAGTACTTTCACTGTGGTGGACAGTATCCTGGGCTTTAGTCCTATCACTGCTTTACATTTTCATAGTGAGCACAACAGACTGGTTAGGGGCCAGTTGTGCACATCTGACCATGTTGCATTATGTTCAGATATGAACTACTTAAACCAGGCTTGTCCAACATTGGTAGTGTATTCCACAACATAGGTGTACATTGGCAAACACTAGCGATGTGCCCTAGGCCATTTCTAATGCTAGTCGGAGAGTGTGTTTGTCCTTCGACACACATTGTAAGTGGAGTTTGCCATGACATATGTCATGGTTAGTATACTGTGCCTCCATCTACCCGTGACATAACAGTGATACCCAGGGTAAACCTACCATCTCCCATCCACTCATCAAGATTCCTCTTGAGGAGAGTCGATGAGTGACTCTCTGGCTAACCTGTACTGGGAGTTTACTCAAGAGTGGGGTGGCTTCTGTGTTATGGATCATTCAGTACAGCTTGTCCTATGTATGTCAGTGCTGGGGTTCAGGTCTCTCATGTGCATAGCTCACTGCCATTCAGATTGTACAAGGTGCAGCATGTTCATTGATTCCAGCTTGGACATGGCTTTATACATCAGGCACAGCTTGCCTCTGGGTGGGCAGTATGGCAGTGTGTGGAGCTGCAGTTTGTTTAATCAGGCAACACATGGCATCTGTTCAAGCTCTTTGATACTCCTGGTGAGGTACTTTTGGGGACTTTACAGTTGATGGAGGTGTCTGCTGAGGTACATCCCACAGGGGCTATTGTAGTCAATTGTAACACTGATGAAGGATGACTGCAGAGCCACAATGACCTCCCTTATCTAGATCTGACAACCTTCATGATTAGGTGGGTATATGGTATGTTTCTGTAACCACTACAGCCACATGCTTGTCCAATGCAGGATATCTATCAACTTGTGTCCCCAGGTCTCTCATTACATGTTAAGTACTTAATGGGTTAACACCTATGTGGTAATTGGTGGGCACTTACTGTATATCCACAGGGGTTGACTATACACTTTTCTGCAATTAGCTTGCTAACATGGCTATGGCACCAGTTGTCTGTTTCTATGTGGCCCTTTGTGGGATGCTTGTGTCAGCTGGAGGGTCAGATATGGTGGCCAGTTTGTAGTCCTCTGCAAACTTGTTCAGACACAGTCCTTCCATGTTGGCCTGTACCTATGGGACATATATACCAAACGAGGGAGGTCCCAGGACCAAGCCTTGTGGGATGCCAGTTATATCTGGTTTGTAGTCTGACATGGCTGCAGCATGTCTGACCATGTCAGTTCTGTCCTTGGTCTGGTTTGCAACCCCTCTACTGACATAGGGGTTTATATTTAAGCTGGTGAGCTTATCTATAATGAACACGTGGGTATTGTATGGAAGCCTTTGCAAGGTCCAGCTACGCTGTGTGGACCACATTACCCTCATCAATGACCTTAATGACTGTTTCAAATGAGTCAAACATGTTTAAGGGGCAGGATCTGCACTTAAGAAAGCCACACTGGGTAGGGTCCAGTGTCAGTAGGTCCCCAATATCTTTATGTCTGCGGTACATGCTGATCCTTTCCATAGCTTTGCAGACCAAGCTTGTCAGGATTCTGGGGTGGTAGTTTGCAGTATCCATTCAGGCAACACCTTTGTTGAGAAGGACCACTGTTGTTGTACACTGCTCTTTGGGTACATATCCTGTGGTAAGGCTGACATTGAGCAGTAGTGTTATTTGGCATTCCATTCTTCTTGGAGTCCATGTTGGACTCAGCCCAGGACACCATCTCATACCATTGATGCTGTGTGTTTTGCTTTGTAGATGCTGGCTGTTACCTCAGCATCTGCAATGTCAGGGGCCAGCACTCTGCTAGGATAGATATTTTGCATTTTGGGGGTTTGCACTGCACCTGTCAGGTTGGATGTTGGCAATATGTGTGTGTGTTTGGTATGTTGTTTGTAATATTTGAGTGATTCAGAGCATATCTGTGAATTCCCAACAAGGTTCCTACCATCAGTTAAGAAAGCCTTGTGATTATCCTTAGTGTCCTGTACAATTTGTATCTTCATAGGTTCATAGGTTCATACTAGGCTATCTGCCCTAGGGCATTTATAAGCCTAGCCAGAGTGTGTGTGGCTTTCGCCACCCCTTGCTATGTGAATATTATGGCCATTTATGATTTACTTTACTGTGCCTCTGTCTGGACGTGACACAGTGAAGACCCCAGTGTACATCTACGATCATCCATCCACTTGGCAAGATTCCTGTTGAAGAGTGTCAGTGAGGGGCTCTGCCTAACATGGAGTGGGATTCTGTTCCAGGGTGTAGGGAGCCTATGGGTTATGTATCTGTCCCTCCAGCACATCCTATTTCATTATGTGTTGAGGTTGACATCTCTCACTCTCACAGCTCCGATGGATTTGGGTTTTCTGGGGTGGAGCATGTCCATTACTCCTGTGTTGGACATGGCCTTGTACAACAGGCATACAACGCCTCTGTGTAGGCAGTATGTGACTGCATTCAGCTGGGGTGTCTACAGCCAGGCAGCATATGACATATATTTGAGACCCTTTATCCTCTTGGTGAGGTACCTTTGAGGTCTTTCTAACTGCTGCAGGTGTCAGGTAAGGTACATCCCAAATGAGGCATTGTACTAGATTATGGGTCTGATAAGAGAACAGTATAGGGGCACAATGACCTCTGTTGATGTAGATGTGAATCCTTTCATGATACGGTGTCCAATATAGACAGTCTTCCTAGCCACATTGGCAATGTGAGTGTCACATAACAGGTTACTGTCCACTTGTGTCCCTAGGTCCCTGATTACTCCTTCCATACATAATGGATTACCACCTATGTGGTAATTTGTGAGTACCTTGTTTGGTATTTGGTGAGACATTCATACTGTCCAGTGTCTTCAGGACGGCTGGGTGGGGTTCCTGTGTGTGAGAGTGTGGTCTGTAGCATGCTACAGACTGTACAGCAGTTTTGCCTACGGTTAGTTGCACATGGGTGGTCTCCGATGCTTCATGCATTGTCAGTTACCTGGACGTGTGGGTGTCTGTGCTGAATATGGATACTCCCCCTCCTTTTATGTTTTGCTCCAGGTTTGGGGCCATAACGCATGATATGAGGTATAACCTGGTAGTGCTGGTGTGCTGTCAGGAGCCTTGCTGCAGGTTTCTGTCACTGCATGGACATCAATGTTCTCCATACTGGGGAGGGCCTCGGGAGCATGCATATTGAGGTTTACACGTCTGGCATTGGTCAGCATTACCCTTATGTTTCTTTCCACTTATGTTTTCTAGGGTGGTGGGTTAGTCTTTTCAGCCTTGCCTATGAAAGGCTCTATGGAGGTGGCAAAAGCCTTATCCAATATCCAGACACCCAGGGGTAACAGGTGCAAGCCATCCCTGGAACAGCAGCGTGGCTTGTCAAGCATGACATCCCAAGCAAACAGACATTGGATCCCCTTGGAATGACACCAGTAATTGTGCCACTTGTTAAAGCTGATCATTCTGTGTTTGTACTGTGGCATCATTCTTGTTGAGGGTAGGATGCTGCTAACAGTCAGTGTCATACCGGCCTGGACTACATAATCGGAGAGCTCATCTATGTCTCTTTTCATGTAGTCCGGGGAGGTACATCTCAGGTCATTCATGCCAGCATGGACAATGACTGCATCATATTTCTACTTGCTTTGGGGTGACCTGCGTACTTCTGTTATGTGGCGTATTGTAGCAGCCTACAGGCAGCTTACTGTACCCTTTCCCTTGTTCAGTCTGGTGAGTGGGACAGCAGTGTGTCTGACTATGGAGTCACCTATTACAACTGTATCAGGCATGTTGTTTCTCCTTCTGGCCTGTGACTGTTTGGCACACCAGCTTTGTGTACTATGTGTTGCATGTGCTATGTTTGGAGGTAGTGGTTGCTTGGGTGTCTGCTTTGGAGGCCTCTGTTGATGTGGTGTGTTTGTAATTAGGGCCTCCGGGAATGTTTTTCTGTGTTTATGTCTTTGGTTTGCAGTTGTGATAGGTCTATGTGGGACTGGGTTTGTGGTGTGTGTGGTTACCTTCTCCTCCTGACTAGTTTTGACAGTACTGAGTTGAGGGAGCTCAGCCTCCGGTTTGGATAAATGGTTGCATCTCTCACATATATTTGTATTTCTTGGGGGAGTTGAGGGTTGTCTGTGTACTTGGGGCAGGTGTAACATTGCCTCAAGATTCACAGATTCAACTTGTTGTAGCTGGCCTTAGTGGATTGTATGTGTGGACATATTTTATTGCCATACTACTGATCAGTGATTACTTCCCTTTTTATGTTTGCTCTATCATGTAGTAGCTTCCTCATTCTCTTGCATGGTTTGGTAATGGCTGGAGTCCACCATGCCAGATGCCTGCGTGTATGGCATTGTGTCTTGGTTTTATTTGGGATTGCATAATCCAAGCATTCCTGGCAGTGTTCATGGAATGCCTGTATAACAGGTTCTGAGGTGTGGCCCATATTTTGCACCTGCACAGGGCCTTTAATGGATTCCACATCAGTTTGGAGGAGTGCAACTTTTGCTTTACACATTTTTCACTGTGGTTTTCTGGCCAGGGACTGTGGTCAGGATGTGTATATCTGGTGTGATTACTCTATGGTCTGGTCTTACCAGTGAGGGATACACTTCTCATCTTGCCATCCAGTACCCATGTTGCTGATTATCACATCCAGTATGCTTACCCTGTTGTGGGAGTGGTACGTTGTTCCTGGGCATTTTGGTTTATGGATTCTAGGAACTTTTGTCCTACAGTGTTGGAGCTAGTATAATGCTCCCAGTCTATGTTTGGGTATTTTCAGTCACCCAATATAATGTGGTTTGGAGGGCTTGATATATTCATGTATTCCAACATAGGCCAAGTGCAGTTCCTGGTGTTAGGATGGTAGTCTGTAGCAGGCTATAAACTGGGAGGCAGTTTTAGCCACTGTTACTTGACCATGGCTAGTCCATGCTGCTTCTTGTTGTGGTACCAACATGGGGGTGTGGTTATCCTTGACAATTATTGCTAGTCACCCTCCTTTTGTAGCTTGTTCCATGTTTTGAGGCTGTACAGCACAGTATGAGGTGTAACCTGGTAGTGTTAGGGTGCTGTTGTGAGCCTTGACCCAGTTTTCTGTTACAGGACAGATATCAACATTCTCCATACTGAGGGAGTTTAGACTGCATGCATCTTGCTGTTTAGACTTCTGGCATTGGGTAGCATTACATCTAGGTTCTTATCCCTTGTGATACCTATGGAGGTGGGTTTGTGTTTTGAGCCTTACCTATTCAGGGCACGCTGTGGGTAACAACAGCCTTTGCCAGTATCCATAAGGCCTGGACTGATAGGTGCATGCCACCCCTAGCAGGTGGAGCATCATGTCATGCTCAGCATGTCATCCCAGGCTGGCACACATTGGATCCCCTTTGACTAACTGCAATACTTCAGCCAATTATTGCAATTGATCATCTCATCGTCATATTGTGGCATCATGCTTGGTGAGGGTAGGATGTTAGTCAGGGTCATCAAGTGTGCATATACTACATGGTGTTACATTGCTTAACACATGGCATTCATGCCTCAGGTGGTGCTGCAGGGCTGCCTCTGTCGGATGCACATACTACACTCCCTGTACATGTTTGAGAGCAGGTTATGTCATTTTAGGCATCCCTGTTATTATATGAGTGAGTCAGAGAGGGTTATCATTCCCAGGGTTCCTACTGAGCCAGTGTATGTGCTATGTGTTGCCTCTTTGCCAAGGCCAGGGCATACTGGGCACACCTCCTTCTGCCTACTGGGGCAGGCTCAGGTTGTTCCTCCTCCGAGTCACGCTCTGCCTGTGATGGCCTTGGCAATGGTGGGTGGCTGTTTGGCCCGCCTTATGCTGGTCCTGCTGCAGCTGTTTTCGCAAGATCATATTATGTAGCATAGCACATACCATGACAATTTGGGTACATGTAGTTGGTGAGTACTGCAAGGCTCCACCAGATGTGTCCAGACACCGGAACCGTGACTTGAGCAGCCCAAACACACGCTCTATTACATTACGTGTTTGTGCGTGTGCCTCATTATGGTGTTCCTGTTCAGGTGTGTGTGCATTTCTGATGGGTGTCATCAGCCACGGCTCCAGTGCATAACCTGCATCCCCCACTAGGTGTCCATGTGGGATGTCCCCATTGGCAAATGTCTGGTACAGCTGCGTCAAATGCCAGATATGGGAATCATGGTAGCTCCCAGGGCAGCCAGCACACACATTCATTATCATGCCCTGGGCATCACATACGACCTGGCAGTTGATGGAGGGGAAGCCCTTGTGGTTAATGTAGGCCCTACCCCACTCACCGGCTGGTGCTTTGATGCATATGTGCATGCAGTCTATTGCACCCACTACCTCAGGGTATTCCGCTATTTGCTGGAAGAGACGCATATTGCTGGCCAATACCTCACGGGCATTGGGGAAATATACATGATCACCGACATGTGCTGACATGGCATCCAGGAACTGGTGCAGTACCCTGGAGGCTGATGCCTGTGATATCCCCATCATATCACCAGTTGGTCTCTGGAAGGTACCTGTTGCTAGTATTCTTAGGCCAACACATACCTTGGTTTCCACTGGGATGGGTTCCCCTCTGTTGGTTCTGTGTGTGAGGCGTGGCCTGCACAGCTCAACAATTTGCTGCAGGAGGTCTCTGTCCACTCTATAGCGCTCCACTATCTCCAGCTCATGTAACCCATGGTAGGTGACCCTGGGCCTGTACACTCTTCTCCGTCTCCTCACTGTGGGTTGTCTGGCACCATTTGCATTGTCACCACCCTCAGCAAGTAGCCTATGTCTCCTTATGACAGCTATGGCAGCCCCTAGCATTTCTGCTCTGAGTTCAGCTTTTTCAGTTTTCACTTCTAATAGCTTACTCCTGTCTTGCAGTGTCTCTTGAGAGAAACATCCTGCACTGCTGTTTGCAGAGTTTTAAGTGCTTGGCTGGGCTACTATTCTGCCTGTGTAATTGCCTGCTTCTAATTGTTTTCACCTGCTAGCTCCAGCAGTATTCCCTGCTAGCTTCCTACTAATACTGTTGCTTCCTTTTTCCTCTCTGTTTCCTCAGGGGGGAGCAACGCGCATACCAGCAGAAACACGCTCACAGTGGGTTACACGCATGCACACAGGCTTACACAGTTTAGAATCTACTTATTCAGGTTAAAACACGCGCACACCAGCGCAAACAGTCTTACAAGTCTGCCAACAGGCTCCCACATGCTCAGTCTGCCTTACACGCGCGCACACTGCCCTACTCGCGCCTCATGGCGACACGCATGAATGCACGCCCAGCAAGAAACTTTGGTGTAAGCAACAGTGTACACCTTCCATTTCTTGACTTTCCCATGCTTATCTTGTGGCACTCCTCTTTCCATGATATGTGTCTGACATCTGTCATGTAACACTGACCTCCAATGAACTGCATTTCTTTCTGCCATTCCCCCCTGTGATGTCACCTATCTCCTACTCTATTCCTCCCCTTATGTATCTCTTACACTACTCAGAATGTGCTCATTTGCTATGTGACAGTGGAATTCAGTATCCTAACACTCATTTACATCAGATTGCCTACTAATGCTTAGTTACATGTCTTAGACTCAGCTTCCCCCCTTAGCAACCACTAAACAGTGGCCATGTTGTTTTTGGTCTGCTGGTCCCTGCATTGTAAATCCATGTATTGCATAAGACCCACATTTGTGGGTTTATAACCTTCATTTTTATGTTTTATATAGCGCAGGCCGAAAAAAAATATATTTATTTCTCATATTTGCATCGGGGTACCTTGCCAATGGCCACATATTTGGCCATTGGCATGCTGCCTGACACATATGCACCCTTTATTTGGAGCTGACATGGCTCCATTGTGTTATTTGCAGAAACATACTCAGTTGTCAACTGAGTACATTTCTGCAGCTAAAACGGCTCTTACACGGGCTGCTTTGGGCTTCCTGGATCGCTAATCTAACTCATTTGCATGCCTTTCGGCTGCAAGTGAGGTGATTAGCATATCCACGCAAACTCCGTGTAAGAAACATTTTAGCTGGTCTCTTACACGGAATTTCGGGCTGTTCCTGGATCGCGAGGGCTGCATGGAGTCTTACACTACTCTTAGACTCCGTGCAAGCCTTCGTGAATCCTGCCCTATGATTATAAAAAATGTATGTATATAAAAAATGTATGTGTATAAAAAATGTATGTATATAAAAATATATAATAAATAAATGAATATATATTTATTTATATATATATATATATGAGAGCAGTAAGTAAATAAATATTTTGTGTATATATATATATATATATATATATATATATATATATATATATATATATATATATATATATATCTATATAAATATTTTTATATAAAATAAAATATAAATTCCAAAATACCCATGGCATATATAATATTTAATATTTAATATAATATGTATGAATAAATAACCTTTAAAAAAATGTTATATATATAATATTTTTATTTTTATGCAGAATGTGTAAAAACGTATAAGAATGTATAAGTATATACAATATGGATACAACAAAATCAGAATAAGAAGAATATGTGTGTACAGATCTGTAAAGTTAGTGAATTTTTTTGTTAAAAACTCTACTTGTTTCTAGTATACCTATCCTTATTTGTGTTTCTTGGGGTCGGCTGCAAGCATTTTCAATGCTGGGGTGATGGAGATGTGGTCGTTCAGACCCTTCCCACAGCAGGAATCCAGTCTAAGCTGCCACATAATTTCTTTAAATTCCAACTGAGTCTCCCAATCACCCCCTCTCTCGGGACACTTCACCTCCTCAATCACCCAGAATTTGAAATCAGCATTTTTACAAACTAATACATGCCTATACAAGGCATTATTTTCATTGTGTTTGTTGATGTCTCTCACGGGTTCATAAATTCTGAATCTTAAGTGTCGTTCTGTTTTCCCAACATAATAATTCCAACATATTTTACAAAACACAAGATACACCACCCCTTTAGTGTAACAACTACTATAACCCTTAGCTACTAGAGTCATTCTAAGACTGGGTATTCTTATCTCTTTTTGTCCTGCTATAAATGCACACTGTGCGCATCTACCACATTTAAATGTCCCACGTTTTGTACTTGTTCCTTGGATATTCATCTTTTTACTCTCTAAAATATTCTTAATGTTCCTATTCCTTCTATAACTGTACTGTAGATCCTTTTGAAATACATCAGTTTTAATGGACATTTCCCTAATCATCCCCCAGGTCTCATTAATACATTTTCTAAGTGACCCTATACCATGATAGTATGTTAGGGTTAGATATGGTACTCCATTTAAATTATTATTGTTATTATTGTTATTACTGTTACAACTCTCAAATTCTAAACAGTTGTCGTTCACATCATTGTTAGTCATATTCACATAACTGTTCTTAACTAATAAAGGAATGTATTTTTTTTTAATCTTCCTTCTTGAACCTGATTTTTCACATCGTATATCAATTTGGGGGGATATCCTCTCTCTTGGAACATTTTGCCAACGTTTACAATCTCTTCCACAAATTCATCTTCATCTGAGATCATCCTTGCCATTCTAATCATTTGTCCCTTTATAATATTCTTTTTTAATACATATGAATGGTCACTGTCAAAATGTAAATAAGCGTTGGAAAAATGTTCCTTTCTAAATATGTTGGATTTGAAACATTTGTTTGAATAATCCTTGTCCAACCTCACATCCAAATAATGTGTGAAATCTTTACCAATTTCATGTGTAAACTCTAAAAATTGCGTAGTTTGATTAATATAATCCACAAATTCATCTATTTTATTGGTTGCCCCATTCCATAAAACAAAACTGTCATCCAAAAATCTGTAATATTTGACCATGTACCTGTAATATTCAGAAGAAAAGATGTACCTAATTTCCCAGTATAACATAATGATGTTAGCATATATAGGGGTACAGGCCGAGCCCATGGCCACCCCTTCTTTTTGATGAAAGTATTCACCCTGAAAGTACAGATAGTTGTATTTTAGAACTAATTCCATACTTTCAAGTACCAACTTAAATTCATTATTAGTTAAAAAATTCATTTCCGTTAACATGTCTTCAAACCACACCATTCCCATATCTTGAGGTATAAAGGAGAACAAATCCTTTACATCAATTGTAATGAACATACTATCATCGTTGTATGGACACTCACCCATCTTAGTCAAAAAATCCCATGAATCTATCAAAATATGACAATATTTTTTATGAAACTTCTTCAATTTAAAGTCTACATAAACCGCCAAAGGTTGGGTCTTAGATTCCTGAAATGAAACAATTGGTCTCATAGGGGGATCGTGAATAGACTTATGGACCTTCGGTATACCAAAAATACCCGGTATGACAGGTTTTAGGACTTTAAGAAAATTGTATAAGTCAATATCAATCAAACCCTGCATCAAGTTATCTTCTAATACTATGTCTATCTGTCTGTATGATATATTTATTTCATTTCTAGAAACTCTGCTGTATTTGGTCTCATTGTCTAAGATATCCATCATCTTTGTTGTATAGTCCCATTTGTCCATAAGCACTACCCCCCCCACCTTTGTCCGGTTTCATAACTCTTATTTTATCATTACAACTAAGCTTTTTCAATAAATTAGTTTCAATATCTGTTAAATTGTTAACCACTTGTCTATTAGATTGGTATGTCGTACGTATTCTCCTAGTTACACATTTCTCAAAATTCATAATTTCATGGTGTAAAGGGGGATTGAATGTGCTCGATCTCTTTGGTGAACATTCCTTATTTAAACAACATCTGTCCCTATACATATGCATAAAATTAAATTTTCTCGTAACTAATTTGATATCCAACAAGATATTTTCAATTTTAGGGATTTTTGTAGGCACAAAAGTAAATCCTTTAATAAGTAAGTTAAAATAATCGTCATTAACCTGTATGTCAGTATAATTAAAAATATTAAAATTCCTACCAGTACAAATAATATCTCGTCTTGTTTCTTCTGATTGAACCTCTGTTTTAGTTTCATCCGCAATAATGTTAAGTACTGGTTCATCATGTGTTACCTGTGTAACTTCACCCCATACTGGGTACTGTTGTTCCCCATCACCTGTGCATATGTAGGTTGTTGTAATCGATTCTGTAATCTCTCTGATCTGGGTTCTTCTAGGTCTAAAGGGATGGCATCCCTGACATTGTTAACACTGTCTCCACAATCTGTATAATGCTGTTCACCTCCTTGTATATCATGATCATAACGGTATTGTTCTCTGACTACATGGTCTTGTTCACATCTTCCCCTTTTGTCATTCCCATAAGACCATGTGTTATAACCACCATTGTATCTTGCATCACCCCTCCAATTCCTATTATATTTTCTATTGAGTGTGTAATCATTGTGATGTTTGTTGTTATTAGAATCTACATAATATGCCGTACCCCTATCATATTCAGCTAAATCTCTTTCCAGCTTCAACAGTTTTCTGTTGATGTTGGTGTTAGTAGCATGATCAACATCTTGTAACACTCTCAAATACATATTTTTATGTTCATCTACTGAGAATAAAAGATCAGAGCTAATACGCTCGTACAATACATCAATTTCTTTTTTAAGCATTTCCATGTTTTTAATGTTCCATTTTATCATTTCCTTCAGAATAGCCAGCCCACAGTTATTTAAAATATCACAAATAATTTTAAAAAAGTCTTTACCATCTTTGGCACAGTTTGGAAATTTATTTAATCTCAACCCCTTTGGTATTATTTTCTCTTTCACACATTTCTCAAAATACCAATTCTCTGAAACCAAAGATTTATACTTAGTTAATTTAATTTTGAAAGTCTTACATAAGTCCTTGTACGTGGAACCTCCGCGTTTATCGTTGTTCGCCTCTCTGTGGTTAATTTTAAATGAACGATTAAACCAAGTGTGGAAGTCCAAGTTCTTATATTTGTCCAGTATTTCCTGCCCTTCAAAACCATTAGTAACCACTTCTTTATTAGACAAAACGCCATTCGGAGGTCTCCAACCATGGTCTAGTACATGCTCCCTTTCTCCTCGATCAACTCCTGCGTCTGACGTCATCCTGCTCGCGCCAGCCCGCCTTGGGCTACTCTGTGCACGGATTACCGCTGTCAAAATCAGTTGTTAACCAACATCTCATGTGATGGTTGTGATTCAGGCAATATTATCTACCTTGTGATCTTAGGTTGTTGGTTCATATCCCACCATTACATCTTAGAGTGAGTGGTGTCAGTATGACTGTAAATGTGCACGTCACTAAAAATGTTGTAACACACATATCCGATGTGTACATGTACAGATGGTGATTTCTCTTGCAAAAAGTTATGATAATTTTTCATTAGAAATGCTTTAAGTCTGATGATGATAATTGATTATGTTTTCCTTTCATAACAGTTGTAGCAAGCCTTATCCTCAGGCGTGAGGAATTAAGACAATGCTTTCTATGATGTTGCCTTAATAAGGCATGTGATCAAATCTGTGATTCTCGACACACTGTGCATGATCGTCTTTCTACTGTCACAGTAATGACAGTATTATGTATCACGTGTTTGGGTATCCCTAACATCACACAATGTTGTGTAACATATAGTAGTAGTAGTCTTTTAAAAAAGTACAGGCACATATATCCCTTGCAGCAATAGCATGCTGTAATGTCTTCAAATACCCAAATATCTCACAACTATAGTGACAGTTTTACTGTTGCATTTTTATTCTTCACAATGTCATGTAGCTTATCTTGTCTCATAGTCATGTGTTCAAAACCTGCACTGAGTGACTGTAAGCATTGTGTGTCCTTATATTGTTAGGCATGAATGACACCCACAACTGTTATAATGTATACAATTACAGTGGGAGGGGCCTCCTCATCCATTTTATCTCATACAAATTGTTTGCAACACAATCATATGATGTAATGTTATCACACTGTGGTGCATGTGATTCATGCATGTTTTGCTAGTCGCTAGACTTATCTAGCTTCTTGTTCAATTCCAGCAAAGGGCAACAGTATATGAATTTACTGACATTACACGAGTACCATTGCATCATTATTATTATCCATTTTCACATCTGACAAACAAATATAAACACATTTTGTGATTTCATGGCAGTAAAAACAGTTGTTCAGAGAATGTCATGGTGCAAGTGCTCCTCTGGCACATGCATTAAGTACTGAGTTGTACAGCATATCTACAGAGATAGGGTGTGCTTCAATTCTGGGACAGTGTGTGGACAAAACAACAGGGAAAAACTTCCTTGGCCAAGAAACATTGATACTGGACTGCTCCCAGCTGTGTGAACATTAACACAGTTACCTCCTTTTTATCATTCTGACAAATTAATATTGTACAAATTACCATCAAAAGTCCTTTCTAACTTCACACATTATTTTCAGTTATTTTTGACAGGCTCCATTGCTGTCTCTTGTGGCAGATGCAGAAAACACAAAGATCTGTAGCATGTGCAGCATAATAGACCAGGGTTTGAATCTGGTAACATCTGTCTGTCAGATAACTATGTTAGACAGGGGTGGCTTAGACAAAGCAAATAGTTATGACAGCCACATTTTTAATGCCTCACACTCCAAGTTAGGGGATACATACCAATTACAATAGGAAAGTGATAAGCCCTTCAAGGGTGTTCTTCATGACACAAATATTATGCCTAGTTCTGTGGTTGATACAAAGCTTTTGATATCTGTTCTAGTATGTGTTTGAGTCTGGCAAGATGAAACTGTTGATTATGTCATTGATTACTCACAGGTATTACTTAGTTAACTGCATGTCTTCATCCAAACAACTATGAATTACTGTAATTCTTTTCTTCACACTGTATAGCTTTATAGGACATGAGAGCTTACATAAACCTTCTTACTTTACAGCATGCTGCAAGATCATCCGAAAAGTGTGATTGGGCCTCTGTTATGACACTTTCTTGTGTGTTTCTACACACCAGATACTAAGCTCCCTTTATAGGATCAGTGGATTCCTTACAGATACTACAAGAAAAACTCTATCCATCACCTTCTTACTACCAACTCTCTTATATGTTGCTCCTGTCCTAACAAACTTAAACACTACTTAAAGAAAGAAACTCCTCTCCTGCTACAATAAAATAGCTAAATTTGCCACCAGTCTCCCTCATAGGACCTACCATTATCATAGCTTCAAGCAATTAAACTGGTTTGAACTGCACAACTACCTAACATATTCACAACTAACTACAGCACACAAACGTATTCATCATCCAGAAAAATGCCTTGCACTAACAACATATTACTGCCTTACTGTCCAGCAAGGGACCTCCATTCTAGTAACAAATTCGTACTACTCACAAATAAGTCAAATAATGTTGCAGGAGACTTGCCCTACTCCCAGTACTTTGATAAACTTTGGAATAGTATCCCCTCACAAATAAAACTCTCCAACAAACTTAAACATCTGCTTAAACAATGCCTTACCCAATCCTGGTCCTGCACATGCTTATCACCAGGTTAAGACTTTGTGCTCACCATATAATATCCTCCATATACTCTCCTTAAACAGAATACTCTCAATCTCTCACTAAAATGACAACACAATTTTTATACATAACTGCTGCCCATACAATCCATTAAGTTGCATGTGGGCTTTCTCTTTAGTAACTTCTACCTCTATATTCTTAGAATGTATAAATGTAACTACTGTATGTGTATAAATGTAAATAGAAATGTAACCAATCTGTGTTTAACTGGAACTAAGTATAACGCAATGTAAACATAATTGGGAGCTTTTCTCCCTAAGCCTCCACTGAAAATGGGTATTACCCAGTTAGACTTTCCCGATAAACAAAATAATAAATAAATAAATAAATAAATAAATAAATGTTTACTGGTTGTTATAGTACTGTTTGTTGCAATTTCTACTGAGCATACCCAGATCATGTAGCAGATGTGTTCCATTTACGCACAGAGACCTTTAACTAATGAAATGTCACCAGATCTCTGTTTTCATTTGTCACCTATGTATTTTGAGTGCTATTGTATTACTGTTTAGCATATAGATGAATATGCTACACATGCTTGTCTGATACATGTTTAATGGTAGTAAATTCATAGGTGTATTCATAAGTGTTCACTAGGCTAATGAACACAAGGGCCTTTTGAACTCTAGTTGTGCATCCCGAATCTCTAACAAGTTCTGGTACCCTTGATAAGTGTTAACAGGGACTTGGGAGATGAAACATTTACAAGTAGGGGCCTGAGACATGAACCATTTACAGGTTACCTGTGTCCATTAGAGACATAGGTGTCAAATCAGGGATGAATTTCCTGTTGCCCATCCAATTGTCTAAGTTACACTTGAATTCGGTTAGGGAGGAACTCTGCTTCACATGAATGGGGAGCCTGTTCCAGAGAAAGGGTAGTGCCTAGGATACATACCTGTTTCTCAAGCAAGTCCTATTTATAATTTATAATATACCACATTTATATGGTTGCAAATGACAACAAATGACAAAACATGTCCCTTTCTGATGTGCATGACACAACAGCTGTAGGGTGCATTTCATCTTGTTTATATGTGATGAAGTGGAGAATACAGCAGCACTGTCGGTTAGTATAAACAAGTTCTCAGTATATACATCTCATATGGAATACCTGCAGTTTGTTCAAATATCCCCTAATATATCTACTGCCCCTGCTGTTATCTCAGCTCTGCATTTTATTAATATTTCTATTACATTTACTCACCTTTGTGCTTTATGTCCCTCTGACATCCTTTGTTAGCATATCCGTTTTTATTTATGTGTATGGGTCAAGAATTATGAACAGGATTGATTATATTACATCAACATGGAGGTACTTATGCTAACAATGTTGTTCTTTGTGACATAAGCACATTTGGCTACATTATCTGAGTACATTTTTTCTATTTATCTTCCCCTCTTACTTATTTCTCCAATAATCCCATTGTAGTCTGTGTACATTCTCTCTGTTTAACTTCCCCAGCATCTGAATTTTTCAGTCAGCTTGTCCTTACTTTGTATAAGCTATCCAAGCATGCTCACTTACTAGGTTTGCCTTTTGTTTACATTTGATTGTTTGTACATCTCTGCATCTTTCCATGGCCAACAGCACTTCTGCTGGCCATGAAAAGGTGTTGATCCACATGCATGTTTGATGAGCTGCATGCATATTCTGTGAACGCTGCTGTTCATCGCACTATCGTGCTTAAATCATGCAGGCGTAGGATGAAGTGTACATGATTGTCAATGAATGCCAGAGAATGTTTAGTTCTGTGTGTTTCTGCATTTGTTATAGTGTTCTTTCAACTTTGTATTATCAAGTAAATCAAGATAAGGTTTATCTACATTGAATATTTGCATTTGCATTACATTTATTTCTTCTTACATTCACGTACTTCATGCATATGTGCATGCATGTGTATGAATTTGTGTGTGTGTGTATGTGTTTGTGTGTACACGTGTATGATTGTGTGAATGTGTGTGAGTGTTTGTGTGTGTGTGTGTGTGTGTGTGTGTGTGTGTGTGTGTGTGTGTGTGTGTGTGTGTGTGTGTGTGTGTGTGTAATACATATACTACATCAATATTGCCGTATTTGTTCTGAGATGTACATTTTATAATCTGCTCAGCATTATGACTTCAAATTACAGTATTGTATATGATCAGCATCATGGACCTTGATATTAGTTTTGCAGAAGTTATATATCTTATCTTCACAATTCCACAGATGAACCTCCTATACCCCATATATTCAGACAAACGAATAGCTCATACATGCTCTCTCCTTATATGTGTTGACATCTTGGTCCTCATTTCTTTCCTCAGAGACCATATAACAGTAAAATGACACATCTATACTCTTTTTATATTACTGTTCCTCTCCTTCTACTGTTTTTAATTCTTTAAAGATAACAGAAACATAACTTATAACTCTGGCTGTGCATTGTGAAATGCAAAATTCAACACTCTTCAAATTAAATAATTTTATAAAGAAGTTGTTGTGTCTTTCGGCTTTTCCCGGTTAGGGGTCGCCACAGCGGAACTCCAGTCTGCTAATGATTTTTACATGCCGAGTTGCTGGCCCTGACGCACATCCTTCAAAGAAGGTACGCCCATTCACGCATGTCTCCACACAGAAGATGCTCTAACTGAGAATCGAACAGGACAACGTCTTACTGTGAGGTGACAACGCTACCGCAGCACCACCACTGCAGTCTTAAATAATTTTATAAAGTAGCTACTTACCTTGCTTCTGTGGGTAAATGTGAATTTATCATAACTGCAGTGACTGGTATAAGTAACAAGGTTTATATTTTAAGCTAAATAATTTTATAAAGTATATAGCTTAAAATATAAACCTTGTTACTTATACCAGTCACTGCAGTTATGATAAATTCACATTTACCCACAGAAGCAAGGTAAGTAGCTATACTTCAGTACAGACCCACTGTGAATGTTGTTCGTTGAAAAAAGAAAAAGGTGTGAGTGTTGTGTTCTCTCCATGGCTAACTCATAAAATTAAAGAAAATGCCTTACCTACAGAACACACTTATCCCCACCAAATTACATGAAGCAAAATGTGTGCCTTCATCTCTCAAGACCCTTTTATTTAATGCACATCTTGCACATATGACACAAATTATTAAAATAACTAAAGTAATAATATGGCAGGAACTATTATTAACTGATATACTGTATATGATTAAGGCCATATAAGGGTCTGTGCATATGCTGTACATCTAGTTTATAGCACAGCAGCTGACCATTTGCCAGCTGAATTCCTACAGATAACTGCGGAAGCCATAGCTTACCCCGTGTCCTTACTCATTAATAGGTCAATAGCTGAATGCAAAGTACCTCACTCATGGAACATATGTCACATAATACCACTACATAAAGGTGGTCAATCCACAGAACTTACAAACTACTGCCCCATAGCAATTCTGTCTCCCCTATCAAAAATTCTTGAGAGAGTAGCCCATACCTCCTAAAACACAATCTACTATCACCTTCCCAACATGGATTTAAACCTTCTCACAGCACAACCACAGCACTCCTTTCATTTTCCAACACTGTGAATAAGTACAGAAACAATGGCCTATTTGTATCCTCCATATTCTTAGACTTATCCAAGGCCTTTGATATGGTAAACCATAAAATGCTCCTAGAAGCTCTAGCCACCCTAAACATAAGCCCATCCATTATATCCTTGTTCAGGAACTATTTAACCAACCGCCAACAAGCTGTTTTATGGCAAAACCAGCTGTCCCCCCTACTGCCTGTAGCCATAGGTGTACCACAAGGATCCATCCTTGGTCCCCTACTATTTTCACTATTTACTAATCAAATAGCATTAGCATCACCCACAGCTTCTATAGGTCAATATGCAGATGACACCACTATTATATGTGCCACACCTACTCATAACAAACTAAAAGTAACCACCCAAAATAACTTCAGTCTAGCTGAAGAATGGTTCTCCAACATCAGGCTCATACTCAATCCCAAAAAGACAAAACTGATTCTCTTTAGCCCAGGTAGATCTCCCACAGAAGACAATAACTTTGACATAACATCCAAAGACAATACTATAATTAAGCCAACTACACACACAAAACTCCTAGGAATAGAAATTGACAACAATCTAAAATTTGATATTCATATAGCCCAGACTATCAGAAAAGTAAACAAAAAAGCTTGGACTTCTCTACAGGAACCACCAATTTATGACTAAGCACACCAAATCCACAATAGCAAGAACCCATCTGTTATCCATACTATTATATGCTTCTCTTATCTTAACCAACCTTCGACACTCTAAACTCTCCAAAATGGAATCTTGCTACAACAAGATTGCCAAGTTTGCCACTGAAGCCAAAAGCAGGTCTCATCACTGTATAGCCCTCAAGCAGCTCAACTGGCCCGAGTTCCCTCAACTACTCCTACTAAAACAACTTATAGTTGCACATAAACTCTACTACCTGCCTGAGAAAACTCCTACCCTCAAACAACTGATTCAGCCTTACACCCTGGCTAGAAACCTTAGATCTGCACACCATAACCAAATAAGTATCACTAAACACAAAAATGAGACTGGCAAATCCCTCTTCACCTGCTCTATAGCCAAAACCTGGAACTCTCTCCCAGATCACATAACCTCTATAATCTCTACTCACCAGTTCAAAAAAACTCCTCAAAGCCCACTGCACAAAAGACTGGCTATGTCCATATTACCCCCCCAGGTTAGTACAAATATCTCTCCAAAGTGATAACTCAAAAGATTGAAGCATGTTTTCATTAACAAATGTTTTTCTACAAGTATCATGTTTTGATACCCACTGTATTAAACACTGTAAAATGAACTTCAGCTATATTTATAATGTCAATACTAGTTAACAGAAAGTTTGTGTCATTTGTAATTATAGCTTGTTAATTTGTTACCACTGTAATGTACTTATTGGAGCATTTCTCCCTGGGCCTCCGCTGAAAATGGACCTGTGTCCAGTCGGAATTTCCCGGTAAACAAGTGTAAAATAAAAATAAAAAAATAAATAAATAAAAAGCACAGAAGACTCACTTAGAATTCAATGATGACATAATAATAATAATAATAATAATAATAATAATAATAATAATAATAATAATAATAATAATAACAAACTCCAGCAAATGCCTGCATTATTTAAAAAAAGGTAAGACAGCCATGGCTGAATCCTATATTACCCACCCTAACACATGAAATACTCCTTAAATAATATATGGCTGACTGTAAGTAAAGAAATATGGAACATACTGCACTTACAAAAACCTTATTTTACAATAGTACTTTTGTATGAGTCGTAAAGACCCGAAAGTACATTTAAATCTGGATTTGACCCAAAAGAAGGATGTTTTGTTACTGCTGTTTGAAAACTTAGTACAGCATGTTGCCAGAAATACAATAAAACATTTTGAGGCATGAAAAGCACAGCACGACAGTATAAGCTGTGCACATCAACATGACAACTGGTTCTCAGTGAAGTGTGCCACTAGGTACTACTAACAAGTACACACTAATAGAAAATGAATGTCACAAACTGGAACAACAATGGAATATGTTAAATTTCCTTCTGAATATTCCAGAATGCCACAGTCAACTGACTGCATTCAACAAAGTCATATGCTCTGTTCAGTACGGCTCATATTAAACACTACAAGAATATTTATGTAAGCGTTAGAATTCTGTGCTTGTGGTATTTATGGGTCAGGGAACATAGGCCAATGGTTATAAAGTAGACTAATTACTGCAAAGTTCTGCTGCTAACGTAACAACTTGTGAAGAAGTTTACAACACTTGAAGCATTTCTCCATTCATAACTTTCCTTTGTCCAGCAGGACATTGGAAGTTTAGTTAACCATGGCCTGCATCATGCTGTGACCTGTAAACTTCAAGGAATAGCTGACAAATTACAAGTCAAAATCAATGGTCAGATTTGGAGGGTATCGAATGCGACTGAAGTGGCAACCTGACCTCATGTGCAAAAATTGGAAAAAGGGCCTGTGGATGGACATGTGATTCTAGCTGCTAGCCATGTAGGCTTTCAAAGGGCTGGTGGAAGAGGAAGCACTTTACACTTTTGAAAACAGATAATGTTAATTTTTTACAATCTTTTCAGTTTTGAAAAAACAAGGAAAAAACACTCGTGCGTGCATTATCTGAAAGCTTAAGACAGAATTCTGCTGATCATAAAAAAATCATTTTAGAGAATATTGGTGCTGCAACCAAAGCCAATAGATCTACATAAGTTACATGCAATAAACGTTTGTACTACAATTTTGCAATACTTTATTCAAACACCCTGCATGTTTACAAGAGAATATTTGAAAACTGTATATGGCCTTTTAAATAACCATCATTATTATTCTATGTAATTGATGATGTCATTCGTAGATGTGTATTTAAAGGTGTTGTTTGTCTTGCATTTAATTGTGTTCTGATGAAGTCGGATTAAAGACGAAACCTAGGTCAACTCGTTGTGCTTATTTCAGAGCTGCTTCCTTAGTCCACTTGTCTGGTTTACTTTGATTTTGAACTGTATATGTCGTGACAGCTGAAAAACTGTGCTGAATATAAGCATTTCATATCACAGATGCAAAATCATCTGATTGCTTTATATGCAACAGTGCAGCAGATCACAGCTGCCTGTTTTCCTGATCATGACCAACTGTTAAACTACAGTACCAGCATATATAGGATATGTCAATTATTTCCTTGATGTAGGCAATGCAGATTAACAAACCTAAAGCCTTTTAGACCTTGATTTTGGTGGATAATGACATTGTACCATTCATTTGTTCATTCATTTATGTATGTATGTATGTATGTATGTATGTATTTGCTTTTTTATTTATTTATATGTCTGCACATGCATGCAGGTATGCATGCATGCATATATTTATTTGTTGTCTTCTTTTGGGCCATGAGAACTCCTCCTTGATCAAGTAGACTCTCACTGGTCACCCCACTGAAACATGTCTTCCACCAGGAATGCAAATTCGCCAGTCTATTTCCTCCCCTTAGGGGAGACATCAGAGAGGAATGCTGCTATCCATATCAGGTTTAGGGATTTATTACTTAAAGACCCAAACCCTCCTCTGAAGATTGAAGTCCTCACACAGAGATTCAGTTCCTGATAAACCCTCTCTTGCACAAATTGCTTCCACAATCATGCGCGAAAGACATGCAAGACCTTTTCAGCAATAACCAGCACAGAGATCTAGGTGAATACGCATAAATGTTAATACCAAAAGTAGAGCATAGCATGATACCTGCATTTTCCCGAATAGCATCACTTGTGTAACAGAGGAGAATATATTATATTTAATATAAACAACAAATACACACAAAATAAACAAAAAAGTAAAAAGTCTGTAAACTGCAATCCATGAAGAACTTATCTCAAAAGATAAAATAGCTACTGAATATTTATACATTAGAAGATTCTAGATTTACATTTAATTTTTTTTATTTAAAACTTTTTCAGCTGAAACTTGCATTTATTTAGACTAGCAGAAGGATTCAATAAACTATGTATAGGCTTTGCATGAGGCCTACACAGAGTTTACATGTTTGTGCATGAGCAACAGCACTAATTACATATTCATACCCTGCACCATGTTTAAATGTAAACAAGTGCAGATGAGTAAAGCAACATGGATAGCAGACCTGTTTACCTATGGACAAACTAGGTTAGCGGGATTGCGCAGAATGCCACAATGATTAACAGGGTAGTGTATACAGTGCAGAAAATCTCATTCCAGACATTCTGTACAAAAGTTCTATAAATAATCTGTAATGGTATATGGACTGCCATTTAAAATAAACAGTCAGGGGAAGTGTGTGTATTGAATAGGGACACACAGATGAATTACAGGAATGAACACAGGGAAAGAGAACAGGTGAAACACTGTAGTGTACAGCAGATGAGGGCATGTAAATGGAAGACAGTTGTAGCAGGAACACTAATCACATATTGACATGGTACAGTATGGACTGCATAGTGAAAATGTATATTATGTGACTGTCAAACAAGGTCAGCACAGAGTTGATGCAGTGACTAAGAAGAAGTTAGGTAAATACAGTAAAACAAGAAAAACTAACTCCAAGACTGCTAAAAAACACATAAAACAATTTATTACAAGCAAAGCTTTTGGGTATAACTCTTCCTCAGTGCTATTCCAATGTAAAACAGTTAACTCCATATAAAAGAATTTCAAAAGTCACAAGATCACAGTCAGCCTATAAAAAACACTAATTAATATAATATGATAATTAATAAAATCATCTGACATTTACAAAAAATGTAAATCTTCATATTAAATCTTCATATTCATTAAGTCAATAACAAGTGTATCATTGCAGTTGCAGTTGTTTTTTAACCAAAACAGGTTTAACACTAACAGTGCTCTTCAGACCTGGCAATAAATCTGCCTGTAACTTTATTATCCAACCACATTCCTTATTTTCTAGTGCATTGTTAATGTCACCGCCTCTAATATGTCTCAGTATATATTCTACTGGACTCACTTCAGAAGACGGAAAGCCCAAAATCCTGAATTTCAAAAGACTGAGACCAAATCTTGAAGTTCAAAAGACTGAAAAATCAAAATACTGAATCTCAGAATGCTGAAAACACACAGGATACCAACATGTACTATATTCCAGCACAGCTACATACAGAAACAAATAAAAGATAAACTGTTTGAGACTTCTCCAAGAATAAGCAGAGGGGCAAGCCCCCCTGCACTCCCAACCCCCTGCTACTTAAATATATCAACTCTGAGATCGCACTCCACAGAACAAAATGGCAAACATAACATTATGTGTTTCATGACTGCCTGTTGTAACCTTAGTCATATTCCCTTCTAACTTGCTATATTACAACATAACTCATGCTAATGTGGTGAAGTGCAATCTCAGGGTTGATATATTTAAGTAGCAGGAGGTGTGGAGAAAAGTAAGATGGTTTGTCTTGTATTTGTTTCTGTATCTACTTCTGATGGAGTACAGTAAGTTTTGGTATCCTGTATGTTTTCAGTATTCTGAAAATCACTATTTTGAGTTTCAGTCTTTTGAACTTTCTGGATTTTGGTCTGAGTCTTTTGAAATTCAAGATTTTGGGTACCTCCCTGGACTACATGAAAAGAGACATAGAGGAGCTCTCTGATTATGTAGCCCAGGCAGGTATGACCCTGACCCTGAGCAGCATCCTTCCTTCACCAAGAATGATGCCACAACATAGAGACAAGATGATCAGCTTTAACAATTGGCTAAATTTCTGTTGTCATTCAAAGGGGATCCAGTGTCTGTCTGCCTGGATGACATGCTTGACAAGCCACGCTGCTTCGCAAGGGACAGCTTGCACCTGTCACCCCTGGGATTCCGGATATTGGCTAAGGCTCTTGCCACCCCCATAGTGCCTTTTTTAGGCAAGGCTCAAATTCTAAACCTACCACCCTAGAAAACAAAAATGGGAAGAAACTAAGGGTAATGCTGCTCAATGCCAGAAGTCTAAATCTCAAAATGCATGCACTCGAGACCCTTCTCAGTATGGAGAACATCGATGTCTGTGCTGTGACTGAAACCTGGTTCAAGGCTCCTGAGAGCACCCCGGCACTATCAGGTTTTACCTCATATCATGCGTTCCGGCCCCAAAACCCGGACCACATCACAAAAGGAGGGGGTGTATCCATATTCATCAAGGATACCCACACCTCCAGGTTTGTGGCAACGCATGAAGCATCGGAAACCATCCAGGTGCAATTAACCATAGGCAAAACAGCTCTACAATTTGTAGCATGCTACAGGCCACCCTCTCAAACTCAGGAACCCCACACAGCCTTCCTGAAGACACTGGAGGGTATAAAAGTATCTCCAAACACCATTATATTGGGTGACTTCAACTACCCGAATATAGACTGGGAACATTACTCAAGCCCAAACATTCTAGCTCAAAGGTTCCTGGAGTTCATAAATTCAAATGCCATGGAACAACTAGTCACCGTTCCCACAAGAGGAGAAAATATACTAGATCTCATCATCACAAACATGGGGACAAAATGCTCCACACCGGAAGTATATCCCTCATTGGTGAGATCAGATCATAAACTAATCTCACTGGATATCCACATCCCGCCCCCACCCCAAACAAAAAGACCACAGTGAAGAACTTCTCTAAAGCAAACTTCACACTACTCAAGACTGGTGTGGTATCCTTCAAGGCCCCCAAGCCAGTGGAAACCACAACCCAAGCTGCGGAAGCCCTTACAAATGCCTTCTACGAACACCTCCAGGACTGCATGGATCAGGCAATCCCTAATAAAAACAAGACTCTTTCCACCAAGGGCAAACGTCCAGTCTGGTGGACCCCAGCCATAAACAAACTTTACAATAAGAGGAGAAAGCTGTTACATGATAGAGCAAAATCCATAAAAGAGAAGACACATTTGATCATTATTAGTAAAAAAATACGAGCACTCATAAAAGCCAACTTTGAGAGAAAATTGCCATAGATTCAAAAGACAATCATAAGGCCTTCTTCAGCTATGTTAGAAACCTGGGTGGAAACTCCCAGATATGCTCAGAATTAGTCCAAAATGATACAAAAATCACTGAACCCACAGACATTGCCAACATACTGGCAGACAGGTTCAGTGTAAACTTCACCCTCCCCCCCAAAGGAGAGATAACTATCCCAGCGGAGTGCAGCCTCCCAGACATCTCCAATGCGCAGGTGAAAGCTGCTCTCTCTAAAGCTAAAAACACAGCATCAATGGGACCGGATGGTGTCCCCGGCTGTGTGCTACATGAACTCAATGAGGAACTAAACCCGCACATAAGGCAGCTGTTTAATCTTAGCCTTACCACAGGATACGTGCCCAAGGAGTGGCGTATGGCAACTGTGGTCTCACTCCACAAAGGCGGTGCCTCTATGGACCCTGGTAATTACCACCCCATAAGCTTAACAAGCCTGGTCTGCAAAGCTATGGAGAGGATCATAATGGAACTCATAAACAAAGACATAGGGGACTTGCAAACATTGGACCTGACCCAGTTTGGCTTTGTCAAGGGCAGATCATGCCTTTTGAACTTGGTCGACTTCTTCGAAACAGTCACCAAGGCCATTGATGAGGGAAAGGCAGTCCATACAGCCTACCTTGACCTTGCAAAAGCTTTCGACACAATACCCCACTCGGGTATTATAGAGAAACTTACCAGCTTAAATGTAAACCCATATGTCACAAGATGGGTTGCAAACTGGCTAAAGGACAGAACCCACAGGGTTAGAGTAGCTGGCGCCATGTCAGACTCCAAGCCGGTCACAAGTGGTATCCCACAGGGCTCAGTCCTTGACCCCCTGTTGTTCGGCATCTACTTCTCAGACGTACAGACTAACATAGGAGGACTATGGCTGACAAAGTTTGCAGATGACTGCAAACTGGGAGCCATAGTAGAAAGTACATCGGACACAGATATCCTTCAGAGGGGTCTCACGGAAACTGATAGCTGGTGCCAGAGCCATAGCCTGAAGTTAAATGCCAAAAAATGTATAGTCATACCCTTCGGGAAAAACAAGGTAACCCCAAGCTACCATATAGGTGGCAATCCACTAAGCACAGAAGAGGTTATCAGGGACCTGGGGACCCAGGTTGACAGTGGCATTTCTTTTGACACTCACATTACTAAAGTGGTTAGAAAAACCTTCTACATTGCCCACCTGATCATGAAGGGATTCACATCCAGATCAAGTGAGGTCATTGTTCCCCTGTACTCTTCACTTATCAGACCAATGATCGAGTACAATGCCCCATTCGGGATGTATCTCACCCGACACCTGCAGCAATTGGAGAGACCCCAAAAGTTCCTCACCAAAAGGATAAAGGGACTCCAAAATCTGTCATATGCTGCCAGACTGAAGAAACTCCAGCTCTGTTCAGTCGCATACCGTCTGCTCAGAGGTGACCTGTGCCTGACATACAAGGCCATGTCCAACCCGGAATTAATGGACATGCTCCACCTCAAAAATCCAAATCTACCAGATCCACTAGAGCAAGCGACTTAAACCTTAGCACGGATATAAATAGGACATGCTGGAGGGATAGATTTGTCACCCAGAGACTCCTATGTTGTGGAATAAAATCCCGGTCCATGTGAGGCAGAGCACCTCGCTGGCTCTGTTCAAGAAATCTTGACCGGTGGATGGGAGATCGTAGGTTTACCCCGGGAATCATCTCTGTGTCACTGCTGGACAGAGGCACAACAAACTAATGGGCACAGTATTTTTTAACATAAGGGGTGGCGTAAGCCACAAAAACTCTGGGCTAGGCTTATAAATGCCTTAGGGCAGATAGCCTAGTATAAACCTATGAACCTATGAACCTATGAAGTGAATCCATTCTATTCCACTAAATTTAAAATATAATGTTCAGGACCACTATCCATAATATGTTTACTTAAGGCATTTGTCAATGTTGTCCTGTGTATATCAGATTTGTGGTCTATTATATATTCTTTTAACTCCCTAGTGTTTTTTCCTACATAAAAACAGGAGCATTTTACAAATGTTGCTAAATAAACCAAGTGTGTTTTATTGCACGTAGCTGAGCAATAAAAAATAAACTGTTCATTTGTTATCGGATGGTTGAATTGAATACTATTTGAAGAAATATCAGCACAACAATTGCAATTCAAACAAGGAAATGTACCAATTTTTCCAACTGTATTTCTTACAATTTTAAAATCTTTATAACATAACCTACTTTTTAAATTACACAAATTCCTATATGCAAAACTTGGTCTAATACCTACTAGTCTTTGTAATTCTGGCATAATCAATAAAATATTCCAGTTCTTTCTAATAATTTTCTCTACTTCAACAGTACTAACCTTATAGGTTGTTGCATAACTAATCATGTTAATGTTTAATTTATCTATCTCCAGGTTTATTCCAGCACCAAAGGCAGGTTTAGTTGAACTGGTTCTATTAGAAAGTACATCTTTTATAATTTCATCTACCAGAACTGCATCATAATCCCTTTTTAAAAATTATTTCCCTATTTTTCACATCTCAGACTAAGATTTCTTATCATCTATTGTTAACCTACTAATTATTGTAAATTGAGCCTTAATTACACCATTAAATATATGTGGTGCATGCATACTCATTCTAGATACATAACGATTTACATGCACACCCTTCCTATGAATACTTGTATCTATTGAGTTTGCTTTCCTTTCTACCTCGACGTCCAAAAAAGTTATCTTATCAGTGGAGGTTGCCATTTTAAAGTTAAAAAAAATGGTAGTATTATCTAGATAACTAATATACTGGATCATACTTTCATGTGTACTGTCCCAAATCAGAAAACAATCATCAACAATCACTGACAAAATAAAAATTTTTGTTCATACTATTTCTATTACTATAGATAAATTCCTTCTCCCGTTGATGTAAAGCTAAGTTAGCATAAGTGTTGGCCATTGGCGTACCCATGGCCACTCCTGCTTGTTTGTGTCTTTCGGCTTTTCCCAGTTAGGGGTCCCCGAACTCCAGTCCGCTAATGATTGCTAGTTGATTTTTATGTGCCGAGTTACCAGCCCTGACGCACAACCTTCAACGAAGGTACGCCCATTCATGCATGTCTCCAAGCAGAAGACGCTCTAGCTGAGAATCGAATTGGACAGCATCTTACTGTGAGGTGACAATGCTACCGCAGAACCACCACCGTGGGTCCATGGCCATGGCCACTCCTGCTATTTGTAAAAAAAAGCTCATTATCAAAAGGTCTTGGAGTTAGTTTTTCTTGTTTTATTGTAGGACAAGGTGACACAACAATGGAGAAGATATCTTTGTGATATAAGCATTGTGACATGAAGAGTGGAGAGGTCATCTATCAGGGATGTTATATACGACTGGGGTTGGGTGCATATAGTGAAGCTGTGCAAACTGATTTGCCTGAATATGACTGTAATGTCAACAGAGGTCTCCAACAAGTGGAACCCAGCTGCAGGCTTATAGACAACAGTAAACCGAAGCATGCATAATCATGGACAATTTCAGGATACTACAACCAGTAATCCCATGTCTCTGACATAACGTATGTGATTCTGAGTGATGATAGATGCTTCTGCATGAAAACACTTGTACAGCTATTATGACATATCGGCAATCTATGAGGGTAGTCAAGCACACCGTGCTGACACTGTAACATCTGCAGGAGGTGTTAGGAAGGACACTGCCATAACTATATGTGACATAATGATCAATACAGCCTACTGGACTGGTATATATATATATATATATATATATATATATATATATATATATATATATATATATATATATATATGGGTCTACTTGACATGATTGAAATGTCAGTAGACTGACTTTCACAAGACCAAGAACAAAAAAGTGAAGTTTCATATGAGTGAAAATTCACTATACTGACATTCAGAAGACTGAAATGTAAAAGTTGAAAAATAAATAATTGTAGTTATTGAATTTGAGAATTTGGAATGAATATTCATGTCGGTGCTAGAGATACCATTATTGAAAAGTTATTTAAAATGCTGCAGATGCTGCTACTGGAACCAAAGTCTGATCAATGCACTGAGCTTGTAGGCGGTTAACTTTTTCAGCACTGTATTAACTCATACGCAGTTACTAATAAAACAACTTGTCTATATAACAGACACATACAATACTGTTACATTTTACAGTTTTAATGTCCGAGGTTTACTTCATGATCAGTATAGATGATAACTGTCCATTCTCCATTTACTTTAGAACAAACATGTTCTTACATGTACCAGATCTAACAAAAATCAGATCTACCCCACCATTCAGTCACTGCTCTTTTTTATACACTTTTTATGAAAGCAGTCTTTTGATGTTAATTTGCCTGATGTCATGCAGTCTGTTCATTGTCTTCTTTTTCAATGTGCATTATGTGACAATCTTAAACTTTTAGGGAGCTGTTCCTGTTAGGAAGCTGTTTCTATTTCCAATCCTCCCTGTACCTGGGTTTCTTATCTGTAATTCTCCTTGAAGTTTGTACCAAGCACAGAATCATTCTGTGTTACACTCACACACAGTACAATGCCAAGCCATGCATATTTCTAACTAAGAAAAGTTTAATCCTTTTGTGCATATATGCTAACAAACAGAAATGTACATGCATTTAAATGTCTATATTTTACTATATGTATTCTAACAAGCATAAGTGTACATGCACTATTAGAAATGTCTAACTATATATATATATATATATATATATATATATATATATATATATATATACATATATATGTGTATATATATATATATATATATATATATATATATATATATATATATATATATATATATATATATATATATATATATATAAATATATATATATATATATATATATATATATATATAAAACAGTTCTCCATTTTTGTTTTAAAAACACTCAAAAAAGTTTACATTGATATATATTTTTTGGTCAGATCATAATTTTCATCATGATTTACAGTGAACACATTAGGAAACAGAACATTTAGTGTTCTTTTGATACAAATTAAAACACAGTTCCATATAGTAAGTACAATAAGAACAAACATTACTACCAGAATTGGATGTATAATTCAGTCTAACAATTTTTTTCCTCTTGAAGGCCGTCCTGTAAAAATGCCCCAGCAATTATGAGCTATATCTGCTTCAGTTTTTCTCCAGCTTGATTAGCTTATTTTTTACAATTACAGAATTTAATTCATGTCATAGGGATTGTTCAAGTAACCTTCTGCAATTACTGAATTAACTGCTTTCATTTATGACTTTATGTAATGATTCTAATGAAAATCCTACATTAATCATTGACAATGTCCGTGAATTCCATCGTAAAGGTATTGCAGCCTTGTTTCCTGGTATAAATACATATGTGTTATTATGCCAGATTAAATGGGTGATGTTATTAAGACAACCTACAAAGGGACGTTGTTTAGTAAATGGTAAACTTTGATTTGTTACAATACATACAAATTGTGGGCCTATCTCCATGAACATTTCAAAACTAGAAGGTAAAATTGTCCATTTAAATAGATTTATGGAATGTTGTAAAAAAACATGTTTCATATACTGGTGAGTGCTGACCACACACCAGTCCATTTGCTGTATTAGTGCAATGCTCACTTTTGTGAGTTTTATTTTGTAAATCCATATAATTTCCCTCTAGCTGGGGTAACCAATACTGATACAGATAAAATGGTGGTCCAAAAGCCAGTGGTGAAACTACAAATTGACACAGTGGGCAGGATTCAGGAAGGCTTACACGGAGTTCAAGAGTAGTGTAAGCCTCCGTGTAAGCCTCCCGATTCAGGAACAGCCCAAACCTCCATGTAAGAGACAGCTAACACGTCTCTTACACGGACTGGGCGTGGAAATGCTCAGTACCTCATTTGCAGCTGAAAGATATGCAAATGAGGTATTTGAGCGATCCAAGAAGCCTAAACCAGTCCGTGTAACGGACGTGTTAGCTGCAGAAATGTACTCAGCTGACAGCTGAGTACATTTCTGCAAATTTGACAACGGAGCTATGTCAGCTCCAAATAAAGGGTGCTTATGGTTCATTTAGCATGCCAATGGCCAAATATGTGGCCATTGGCATTAAAATGTGTTGCAAAAATATTAAAAATAACTTTTTTTTTTTTTCGTGGGATTTTAATGTGTAACTGCAGCGCACACCCGCGCAAACGGGGTCCGCTGCCTTAAACTGAAAACCGAAGCTTATAAGCCCACAATTGTGGGTTTAATGTATTACATGGAATGACAATGCAGGGACTAGCAGACCAAAAACAATATGACCTCCGTGTAGTGGTTGTCAAGGGGGGGAAGCTCCGTGTAAGACATGTAACTAAGCATTACTAGGCAATCCTATGTAAATGAGGGTTACAATACTGAATCACACTGCCACATAGGTAATGAGCACTTTCTGAGTAGTGTAAGAGTTATAGAAGGGGGAGGAATAGAGTAAGAGGTAGGTGACATCATGGGGGGGAATGATACAAATAAGTGTATCACATTGGAGGGCAGTGTAACGTGACAGATGACAGACAGACATCAGGGAGAGGGGTGTGTCCCAACAGAACACTAGGAAAGTCAAGAAATAGAGGGTGCACACTATCCCTACACTCAAACTTTCTTGATATACGTGCATGCGCGCGTGTGCGTGCGTGTAAGGCAGGTTCAACATGTGGGAGCGTGTTGCAAACCGTTTACAACTGTTTGCGCGGGCGTGCACGTGTGTAAGACTGTGTGCGCACGTTTTAACATGAATCAGCCAAGTTCACACCGTGTAAGGATGTGTGCGTGCATTTAACACCGTGTAAGGATGTGTGCGTGCGTTTAAGTAACTGTGAGCGTGCTTCAGCTGGTCTGCACATTGCTCCCCCTCAGGAAACAGAGAGGAAAAAGGAAACAACCAGAACACAAGGAAGCTGCTACAGGAGACTGCTGAAGTTAATTGGAGCAAACAATTGGAAGCAGGCAATTACACAGGCAGACCAGAAGCCCAACCCAGCAATTAAAACACTGCAAACAGCAGTGCAGGCTGTTTCTCACAAGAGATACTGCAAGAAAGGAGTAAGCTATCAGAATTGAAAACTGACAAAAGCTGAACTCTGAGCAGAAATGCTAGGGGCTGCCATAGCTGTTATAATCAGGCATAGGCGGATTGCTGAGGGTGGTGACAATGCAGATGCTGACAGACAACCCAGAGTGAGGAGAAGGAGAAGAGTATACAGGCCCAGGGTCACCTACCATGGGTTACATGAACTGGAGACAGTAGAGCGCTACAGAGTGGACAGAGACCTTCTGCAGCAAATTGTTGAGCTGTGCAGGCCACGTCTCACACACAGAACCAACAGAGGGGAACCCATCCCATTGGAAACCAAGGTATGTGTTGGCCTAAGAATACTAGCAACAGGTACCTTCCAGAGACCAAATGGTGATATGATGGGGATATCACAGGCATCAGCCTCCAGGGTACTGCACCAATTCCTGGATGCCATGTCAGCACATGTCGGTGATCATGTATATTTCCCCAATGACCGTGAGGTAGTGGCCAGCAATATGCGTCTCTTCCAGCAAATAGCGGGATACCTTGAGGTACTGGGTGCAATAGACTGCACGCACATACGCATCAAAGCACCAGCCGGTGAGCGGGGTAGAGCCTATATTAACCGCAAGGGATTCCCCTCCATCAACTGCCAGGTCGTGTGTGATGCCCAGGGCATAATAATGAATGTGTGTGCTGGCTGCCCTGGGAGCTACCACGATTCCCACATCTGGCATCTGATGCAGCTGTACCAATCATTTGGTGGGGACTTCCCACATGGACACCTAGTGAGGGATGCAGGTTATGCACTGGAGCCGTGGCTGATGACACCCATCAGAAATGCACACACACCTGAACAGGAATGCCATAATGAGGCACACGCACAAACACGTAATGTCATAGAGCGTGTGTTTGGGCTGCTCAAGTCACGGTTCCGGTGTCTGGACACATCTGGTGGAGCCTTGCAGTACACACCAACTACATGTACCCAAATGATCATGATATGTGCTATGCTACATAATATGATCCTGCGGAAACAGCTGCAGCAGGACCAGCATAGGGCTGGGCCAAACATACCCCCACCATTGCCAAGGCCACCAGAGGCAGTGGGTGACTCGGAGGAGAAACAACCTGACCTTGCCCCAGTAGGCAGAAGGAGGCGTGCCCAGTATGCCCTGGCCTTGGCAAAGAGGCAACGCATAGCACACACACTTGGTCAGTAGGAACACTGGGACTGATACCCGCTCTGACTCACTCATATAGTAACAGGGATGCCTAACATGACACAACCTGCTTCCAAACATTTACAGGGAGTGTAGTATGTGCATCCGACAGAGGCAGCCCTGCAGCACCACCTGAGGCATGAATGCCATGTTTTAAGTAATGTAACACCATGTACCATATGCACACCTGAGGACCCTGACTAACATCCACCCTCACCAATCATAAACCAAAAAACACAAACCCACCTTCATAGGTACCACAAGGGATAGGAACCTAGATGTAATGCTACCCAATGCCAGAAGTATAAACAGCAAGATGCGTGCAGTGTAAACGCACACAGTATAGAGAATGTAGATATCAGTGCTGTAATAGAAAACTGGGTCAAAGCCCACATCAGCACCCTAACACTACCAGGTCACACCTCATACAGTGATGTACATGTGCAAAAACATGGAACAAGCTACAAAATGAGGGTGACTAGCAATAAATGTCATGGATAACCACACCCCCATGTTGGTACCACAACAAGAAGCAACATGGATTATGCATGGTCAAATACCAATGGCTAAAACTGCCTACTACTACATAGCTTGCTGCAGACCACTGTCCTAATAGCAGGAACCACACCAGGCCTATGTTCATAGGTTCATACTAGGCTATCTGCTCTAGGGCATTTATAAGCCTAGCCCAGAGTTTTGTGGCTTCCGCCACCCCTTCAGTTTGAAGGATAATATGCCCATTAGTTTGCTGTGCCTCTGTCAAGCAGTGACACTGAGGTTATCCCTGGGGTATACCTGTGATCTCCCATCCATTGGTCAAGATTTCTCTTGAACAAAGCCAGCGAGGTGCTCAGCCTCACATGTACCAGGATGTTGTTCTACAGCATAGGGAGTCTCTGGGTGATGAATCTGTCCCTCCAGCACGTCCTATTAATAGCCGTGTTGAGGTTTAAGTCTCTTGCCCTTGTAGGTCTGATGGATTTAGATGTTCTGAGGTGAAGCATGTTCATTAATTCCAGGTTGGACATGGCCTTGTATGTCAGGCACAGGTCACCTCTGAGCAGACGGTACGCGACTGAATAGAGCTGGAGTTCCTTCAGTTGGGCAGCATAAGACATATCTTTGAGACCCTTTATCCTTCTGGTGAGGAATTTTTGGGGCCTTTCCCATTGCTGCAGGTGTCGGGTCAGATACATTCCGAATGGGGCATTGTACTCAATCATTGGTCTGATGAGTGATGAGTACAGGGGAACAATGACCTCCCTTGATCTAGATGTGAATCCCTGCATGATCAGGTGGGCAATGTAGAAGGTCTTCTGAACTACTTTGGCAAAGTGAGTGTCAAACGAAAGGTTACTGTCAACCTGGGTGCCCAGATCCCTGATAACCTCTTCTGTGCTTAGAGGATTGCCACCTATATGGGAACTAGGGGTAACCTTGTTTTTCCCGAAGGGTATGACTATGCATTGTTTAGCGTTTAACTTTAGGCCATGGCTCTGGCATCAGTTATCCATTTCTATGAGATCCTTCTTAAGGATGTCTGTGTCATATGGGTTTTCAACTATGGTTCCCAGTTTGCAGTCATCTGCAAACTTTGTCAGCCATAATCCTCCTGTGTTTGCTTGTACTTCTGAAAAGTAGATGCCGAACAAAAGTGGGCCCAGGACTGAGCCCTGTGGGACACCACTTGTGACAGGCTTGGAGTGTGACATGGCACCAGCAACTCTGACCCTGTGGGTTCTGTCACTTAGCCAGTTTGCAACCCATCTTGTGACATATGGGTTTACATTTAAGCTGGTGAGTTTTCCAATGATACCCGAGTGGGGTATTGTGTTGAAAGCCTTGGCCAGGTCAAGGTAGGCTGTGTGGACTGCCTTGCCCTCATCAATGGCCTTGGTGATTGTTTCGAAAAAGTCAACCAAGTTTAAAAGGCATGATCTGCCCTTGACAAAGCCAAACTGGGTTGGATCCAAAGTCTGCAAGACCCATATGTCTTCATTTATGAGTTCCATTATGATCCTCTCCATAGCTTTGCAGACCAGGCTTGTCAAGCTGATGGTATGGTATTTTCTGGGGTCGGTGGAGGCACCTCTTTTGTGAAGTGGGACCACCGTTGCTGTACGCCACTCCTTGGGTATGTATCCTGAGGTGAGGCTAAGATTAAACAGCTGCCCTAACTGCGGGTTTAATTCCTCATTGCGTTCGTGGAGCACACAACCGGGGACACCATCTGGTCCCATGGATGCTGTGTTTTTCGCCTTGGATAGAGCACTTCTCACCTGAGCATTTGAGATGTGTGGGGGGCTACAATCCTCTGGTATAGATATCTCTCCTTTTGGGGGGGAGCGGGGGGTCTGCACTGAACCTGTCAGCCAGTATGTTGGCAATGTCTGTAGGTTCAGTGATCTTTACATCATTTTGAACTAATTCTGAGCATATCTGGGAGTTTCCTCCCAGGTTTCTAACATAGCTAAAAAAGGCCTTATGATTGTCTTTTGAGTCCTTAGCAGTTTTTCTCTCAAAATTTGCCTTGGATGATGTTATGGGAGATCTCAGTTTTTTACTTATGATGAGCAGGGGTGTCTTCCCTTCTACGGATTTTGCTCTATCTTGTAGTAGCTCCTTCCTTTTGTTGTACAGCTTGTTTATGGCTGGGGTCCACCAGACTGGATGCTTGCCTTTGGTACAAAGAGTCTTTGTTTTGTTTGGGATTGCCTGATCCATGCAGTCCTGGAGGTGCTGGTAGAAGGCATTTGTAAGTGATTCAGCGGCTTGGGTAATGGTTTCCGCTGGCTTGGGGGCCTTGAAAGAGACCGCACCAGTCTTTAGAAGTGTGAAGTTGGCTTCTGGGAAGTTCTTCACTGTGGTCTTTCTTATCTGGGGTGGGGGCGGGATGTGGAATTCCAGTGAGATTAGTTTATGATCTGATCTCACCAATGATGGGTATACTTCTGGTGTTGAACATTGTGACCCCATGTTCGTGATGATGAGATCTAGTATGTTGTCTCCTCTTGTGGGGCTGGTGACTAGTTGTTCCATGGCATTTGAGTTTATGAACTCTAGGAACCTTTGGGCTAGAGTGTTGGGGCTTGAGTAGTGATCCCAGTCTATATTTGGATAGTTGAAATCACCCAGTATGATGGTGTTTGGAGATACATTTATCCCCTCCAGTGTTTTCAGGAAAGCTGTGTGAGGTTCCTGAGTTTGAGAGGGTGGCCTATAACATGCTACAAACTGCAGAGCAGTCTTGCCTATGGTTAATTGCACCTGGATGGTCTCCAATGCATCGTGCGTTGCCACCAACCTTGAGGTGAGGGTGTCCTTGATGAATATGGACACCCACCCTCCTTCCTGGTGTTGTCCGGATTTTGGGGCCGGAACGCATGATATGAGGTAACACCTGATAGTGCTGGGGTGCTGTCAGGAGCCTTGAACCAGGTTTCAGTCACAGCACAGACATCGATGTTCTCCATACTGAGAAGGGCTTCAAGTGCGTGCATCTTGAGGTTGAGACTTCTGGCATTGAGCAGCATTACCCTTAGTTTGTTTCCTTTTTTGTGTTCTAGGGTGGTAGGTTTAGAATCTGAGCCTTGCCTACAAAAGGCACAATGGGGGTGGCAAGAGCCTTAGCCAAAATCCGGAAGCCCAGGGGTGACAAGTGCAAGCTGTCCCTTGCGAATCAGCGTGGCTTGTCTAGCATGTCATCCCAGGCAGACAGACATTGGATCCCCTTTGAATGACACCATAGTTTAAGCCAATTATTACAGCTGATCATCTTGTCTCTGTATTGTGGCATCATTCTTGGTGAAGGTAGGATACTGCTCAAGGTCAGGGTCATACCTGCCTGGGCTACATAATCACAGAGCTCCTCTATGTCTCTTTACATGTAGTCCAGGGAGGTATGTCTCCGGTCGTTCACACCAGCATGGACAATGACTGAGTCATACTTGTACTTGCAGTTGAGTGACCTGAGTGCTTGCATTATGTGGTGGATTCCAGCGCCCGATAGGCAGCTTACTGTGACCTTCTCCTTGCTCAATCTGGTGAGCGGGACGTCAGTGTGTCTGACTATGGAGTCACCTATGACGAGTGTGTCTGGCTTTGTGTTTGGCCTTAAGGGCTGTGACTGTTTGGCATACTGACTATGTGGTCTATGTGTCGCATGTGCTGTGCCCTGTGGAGGCAGTTGTTTGGGTGTCTGCTTTGGTGGCCTCTGCTGTTGTGGTAGATTTCTGATCAGAGCCTCCGAGTATGTCTTTGTGTGTTTATGTGTATGATTTGAAGTTGTGATAGTGCTATGTGAGACTGGGTTTGTGGTGTGTGTGGTTACCTTCTCCCCCTCTCTGGTCTTGCCAGTCCTATGTTGAGAGAGCTCAGCCTCCAGTTTGGCTATATAGTTGCATCTCTCACATGTATTTGTGTTTTGTGGGAGAAGGAGAGGGTTGTCTGTGTACATGAGGCAATTGTAACATTGCCTCAATATTCCCAGGTTCACCAGCTGAGCAGGAGAGGACACTAGCAACTGATCCCTTGACATGCTAGAAGGAATAGACAACAAATGTTGGAATACAGGAAGATATCAAGCCCCCCCAAACCACATTATATTGCTTGACTGACAATACCTACACATACACCATAGTGTCATAGTTAACTACTAGGCTATCTGCCCTACTGCATTCATAAGCCTAGCCATAGTGATGTGGCTATTGCCACCCCTTACAGTGGTAATAAGTGTACAGAATAGATTCTGAATAGTGTGCCTCTGACATAGTAGTGACACATTATGACCCCCTTATGTAATCGAATAACATGACTGTGCCTCTGTCTAGTAGTGACACAGGGAGGACCCTGAGTAAACCTACAATCTCACATCCAGTTGTCCAGATTTCTCTTGAAGAGAGTCAGTGAGGGACCCTGTCTAACATGAACTGGGATTCTTTGCTAGAGTGTGAGAAGCCTCTGAGTTATGACTCTGTCCCTCCAGCATGTCCTATACATGTATGTGCTGAGGTTCAAATCCTCAGCTCTCATGGCTCTGGTGGATTTGGATTGCTTGCAGTGGAGCATGTCCACCAAATCCTGATTGGACATGGTCTGGTATGTCAGGCATAGGTCACCTGTAAGTAGGCGGTATGCTACTGAATAAAGCTGGATTTCCTTTAGTCCAGAAGCATATGACATGTGTTGTAGACCCGTGATCCTCTTGGTAAGGTACTTTTGGGGTCTTCCCAGCTGTTGCAAGTGATCCATGCATTCCTGAATGTGTCCATAGAATGCCTTTATATAGGTATCTGCAGTCTGGTCCATATTTGCAACAGGCCTGGGGGCTTTGAAGGTTTACACATCATTTATGAGGAGTGTGAACATGCTTGACATGAGCTGTTGACTGACGTCCCGCCCTCCAGACTGAGCAAGGTGAGGGTCACATTTAGCTACCTGTCAGGTGATAGAATGTGCCACATAACACAAGCACTCAGGTCACTCCACAGCAAGTACAAGTATGAGGCAGTCATTGTCCATGCTGGTGTGAACAACCTGAGATGTACCTCCCTGGACCACATGGAAAGAGACACAGAGGAGCTCTCACAGCACCCTCTCAAGCTCAGGATTCCCACACAGCCTTCATGATGACACAGGAGAGTATAGATTTCTCTGCAAACACCATCACACTGGGTGACGTCAACTACCCAAACATAGACTGTGAACATTACTCAAGCCACAATACCCAAGCTCTAGGGTTCCCATAGTTCAGAAACTCTTTAGCTATGGAACAGGTAGTCAACATTCCCACAAGAGGGGCAAATATACTAGACCTGATCATCACAAACATGAGTAAAAAATGCTCACCACTTGAAGTATATCCCTCATTGTTGCAATCGAACCATATACTAATCACACTGGAGTACTGGATCCCCCACATATGCAAACCTCAAACACATCGATGTGTGTGGGAAATGCCACTATTAGCAACTGTGACAGTACACTACAGGATGCAGATTCCCCTTTTGAAACACTGATGATGTCAGCACTCTATAACTATATTACCTGAATTTAAGTTCTCCAGTAATTTGTATAGCACGCTCCGCTAATGCGTCTTTCTCCAGTGTCATAACATAGTTAGGTAGGGGTTTGAATCCTGCAAATGGAATGTGTGAGTGGGGTTTGTGTGCGTGCATAATGCTGTGAGGAAAAAGTGCCTTTTGCCAACGGGGAGAACACACTACAGGGTGCACATCCCTCTTCCTAAACACAGATGATGTCAGCACCCTCTAAGTACAGCATTAGAAAGAATTTCTCCCACTAATGCAAATAGCACACTCTGCGAATGTGTCTGTCTCTAGTGTCATAACACAGTTAGGTAGGGGTTTGAATCTTGCAAATGGAAAGTATGTGTTTTAGTGTGGGTGGGGTTAGTGTGTGTGCACAATGCTGGGGGTGGGATGTGGCTTTTGCCAAATGGGGCTATGCACTGCAGGGTGCACATTTCCCTTAACAAACAGTGATGTTGACAGCACCCTATACAAACAAAACAACAAAAGAGAAGGTGTTGGTACCAATAACGCATGTAAGGTAACACTTCTTCAAGTAATGTCCACAAAACGAAGTAGGATAAACGAACAATCCTTTTACCCTATACAAACAACATGACAACAGACAACTGGCAGTACTCAGTATAGTGCTACATGCTACTGTAACACGCACATGTACCAGCATATACCTAGATAGCGTTTTGAAGACTGAATGTGGCAAGTGTGTGGATGTGGGATGTTTCTGTGTGTGTATTTCCATATGGAAAACATGTTTGATGTGGCAATCAGGGTACCACAGTACCTGATGCACATTACACTTTTAAACTAATGAGGTTGCCTGCACCCTGTGAGTACAGGTAGAGAGGAGGAAATCGGTAGTAATCCACATAGTGCACTTTTCAAATGTGTACCTGTCATGTATTGACAGCTACTCATGTAGGGTAATATATAATGGGAATGGCAGGTGAGCGTGTGCATGTGTGGGGGTAGCAGGGTGTGTGTAAATGCATGTGTGACAGAACAGATACATATAGCTGAATCTACATAACAGCACATGATGCACATTCCCATAGTCAATGGTAGCATGTGATGGTGTGCAGCTGGTACACTTTGGTAAGTAGTATGGGGGCAGATAACAATTCAGGACATTCATACAGTTACTGCAGCAGGAATGCTGGGATATACACACAATCATAGTGGAACAGTGAACAGTTACCAACATGTTACTACTTTTATTTATTTATTTATTTATTATTTGTTTTACATGTCCTGATTCAAAGGCCAGAGGCCTGCATTTCAAAGCCCTACCTAGAGAGAAATAGGAAAACATTTTACTATTTTACTACAGTTTAAATAGCAAAAATTAAAAAAATATAAAAAATACAACAAATAACAATCAAACAAACACAAAGTAGTAACAAACAAAGAAAAAGTCAAATAATAGAATGCTGAATTTTATTGCTTTGTATATGCGATACATGTATATTTTCTACAGAGGTTGAGGAAGGAGGAAAATCATACATACTAGAGAGAGACCAATTTAACAGAAACACTAGAACAGAAGAGAATCAAACTTTGGGTCAAAGCAAGATACAATTAAGTATACCGAGTTAGTTGAGAGAGCTTATACACATCTATGTAGTCACCCTGTGCATCAACAACGTGTTTACCTTTTCCTGCACTGATGTTGTAGTATGCAGGAGGTGGCACAGTGTCATCATATGCACAGGGTGTGGGTTAGGTATGCCCAAGCCAGCCACCGGTACCACCAATTGACATGTGTGTGTATGTGTGTTTGTGAGGGGCAGCAGTACAGGCTGGACCAGTGTTGGTGCAGTGTGTGTGTGTGTGTGTGTGTGTGTGTGTGTGTGTGTGTGTGTGTGTGTGTGTGTGTGTGTGTGTGTGTGTGTGTGTGTGTGCCCTAGGTGTTACATTTCTGCATGTGTGTAAGCACGCACACAGTCCCACATAATGGCTGCCATGTACAGGGTTTTGTGGACAGCCACAGACTGCACCTGTCAGGTCATCCAGATCAGTGTCTGTGGGCACGGACACGGTACCTGTGCCTGGCAGGGGTGCTACGGACCGTATCCGGTACTAACCCAGACTGGGTACTGTCATTGGAAGCGGGGGTGTGCTGACTGGACACAGTTCCCTGTTGGGACTGTCCAGAGCCACGTGCACGTGGTCTCCTGGGGCGTCCTGATGACAGCACAGACCCTGGTGCTGGCACTTGAGGTGCATGAGTGGGCCTGTTGTCGTCCACGGCCCCTGCCAGCTGGTGCTGTTGCCGGCATATGGCCACGTCAACGTCGCAAACGCACACCATCACCCTGGCCCATGGACATCTGGTTGTGGAGCAGCTGTTGTATGTCCCCACAACGTCTGTCAACGACATCTGTGAAGTTACAAATAGCATTCGCAATGTCACGCATGCCGTCTGTCATGGCTGTGCGACATGCTCTCAGCTCCCTCAGACCCTGTCTGGTGTACCTTTCCATATGCGCCTGTGCCTGAATAACAGTCTGAAACATAGTGGAGGTTGACATACCTCCTTGGGCACGTCGGCCAGAGGCAGTACGGCCACGGATGCCCCCACGAGAACCCATGGGCGACTGTCTGCATGGCACCATTGGAGGACCCTGCTCATGGCTGCTTTGTGGGGATGCATGTACCACAGGTACCACATTACCCTGATCTATGCCCAGTGCATACTGTCCATCACCTAGGGACAATGGTGACAAAGGATGTAACGGCAGGATGACTGTGTGCATTGAAGGGGTTGACAGCTGTGTACTGTCAATTGGCTGACCAATGGCGGACCCAGACACACCTTCCTGCACCATTATAGATATTTCATCATCATCAGTACCTGGGGCACAAGATTCAGGTTCCCTGCTGCAGGTCACCAGAGCAGCACCAGAACCTATGGGAGGAAAACATGGAACACAGATTACAGTCTCAACACATATTTGACAGTGATGCACTTCAATACTAATGCACACATTCAGAAATGGAAACATGCACAAATGGACACACACACACACATGCACACATGGGCACAGGCACACTTGCACACATGCACACCCCACAGTACACACACACATCAGTACTGAGTTACACTACTCTTACTAGTATTATAGATTGTTTTTCAGGTAATGTTAAACACGCTCACCAGCATGTATGGCCTGCCTCATTGCTAGATGGGAGGGACCTGGAAATATGAAGACAGTAATGTCAGTGGGCACAAGTGTGCCATTGGTTTTGCGTATGATACAGTACAGTAGTACACTAGTTCCCTTATACACATCAGCTGCTCATAATGTCAGTATCACACATGCACAATTACATATCATGCTGACAGATACATACCACGTGCACACCTTATGCATGCATGAAGTAACAGTGTACAGAACAGTCATATGTATATACAAGGAGTTAACTCTAATCTCACCCTTACCTCTCTTCAAACAACAAATCAAACTGTACTTCCAAAACCACTGGCTTTGTTCTTGTAGTACTCCAGGCTAACTTTCCTCTCCCCACCCTCTCTTTACCTTTAACCCATCATTGTGCGTAAAAACTAGCTTCTACCCTGTGTCTTTTCCCTTGCTGTCCTTCTATACTCTGACCTACTTCTCCCATCTCTCCCACCTCCTCTTGACTGTCTTCCTTCTTTTCCTCTCTTCTCTTCTTGACTCCTGCCTCTTCCCTATTATTTTATCTTTCATACTCCTTCTACTTCTCTACCCTTCTGAGCTTTAACTGTTACCTATATGGCTTTTGCCTTATTGCATAACCTTTATGTTTTAGGTAAAATTGCTTTGAAACCGACAGAACATTGTGTATGAGTTGAAACTGTTTGAGTTCCTTAAATGTATGTTGATTTTATTAACAAGTTGATTTATATTTCTATTATTTTGTATGTCTTTATTAACAACTTGTCTGTCTGCCTTTATTATGTTATGTGTGGAGCTTTTCTCCCCGGGCCTCTACTGAAAATGGACATATATCCAGCTAGACTAGCCTGGTCAACAAATGCGAAATAAATAACAAAATATAAATAAATATGGCATCTTACCTGCACGCTCGGTGTCTTGCTGCTGTGTAGATCCAACCTCCATCATGATGCATGTCTGATGCTGTTGTTGTTCTGGGGCTGGATCCACAACACTTAGCAGTAGCACCTCCTGTCTGGTGAGGGGGGGGATGTGTGGCCACCCCCCCACCTGTGGCAACCTGTTGCCTGCGGATATCTGCAGCACGCTGGCGGACATTTCTAATCAAATCACTGCAGTGATGTCTCACCTGCTCATATGTCCTATCATGCATGCCAACATCATTTATCCTGCTGACAAGGTTTTGCCACAGTGCAGACCTCTCCTGCTGATTCTGGGCGGTGCGTGAAAACAGGATGTCATAGTCACGCACCAGGCTCTGGTGGATGACTTCGTCCTCTGCAGCAGAGTAGGCAGGGTTCCTTTTCGGAGCCATATTCCCCTGGAAAGGAACACAAACAGGTTATCAGCAGAGTATGTCAGCAATATATGGTACACATTCTATACAGGCAGTATTAAATTGTACTTATTACTGCTTGGTTGTAACTTGATTAAAGTGTAGCTATCATTCTAAGTCTGTTGGATTAAGCACTTGGCCTTCAGACCAGTTGTTTTACATTAGGGAGGTTTGTGGCAAGCACTGTGGTGGCAGGACACATAGCTTTCATCCTTCTAAGTTGGGAACTGCTGATTGAGAGCCCAGTGTCCAAGTGTATTAGTTCTGGTATAAGCAGTTGGCCTTCAGGCCAGTTATTTAACATTAACAAGGTTTGTGGTCTGCACTCTTGTGTGAGAATAGGCTGTACTCTGCCATTCATAGCTGGGAACTTCTGGTTTCAGGTTTATAGTGCCTGCATATTTGAACTGTATCTTACTGACATTGGTACACCTTGTTTGCTGTAGCATACACTACATCCAAGCCTCCTGAATCTAGCTATGTGTATATGCTTGTTATTTGTTAGCTTGTTATATCACTGGTACGCTACTTCCACATAATACACAGCTTCTCAGCACTTCTGTGAATCACTACTGATATCTGCATTGCTTACTGTACATATTTCTTTGTTACACTTGACAGCAAGTGACTGCTTGTCGTTTTTGCATTTACTTAATTGTAACACATTGCACTTATGTTACATGGCACTTGCTCACTGAAGCTATTATATCAGTCAGCAGTAGTAAGTGATATCAGTACACCCTCACTCCCCACTGGACCTTGTTTTCAATTATTATGGAATTCACAATAGTATTCTAGCATGTCCAAAGGTCAGTTGTCAATCTCCTCTCCAGTCCAGCTGGTGAGTGTGGTAATCCAGAGGCAATGTTATAACAGCCGCATGTACGCAGACAACCCCCTCCTCCTAACAACAAATTCAAACACATGTGAGTGATGCAACCATATACCAAACTGGAGGATAGGCTCTCTCTACTCAATACTGCCATAACCAGTCAGGTGGAGAAGGAAACCACACTCACTACAATTTCAGTCTCACGCAGACCTACCACGACAGCAAAGCAAACACATAATCACACAAAAACATACTCAGAGGCTCAGAATAAAGATCTACCTAAGCAGCAGAGACCTCCAAAGCAGACACCCAAGCAACCACTACCACAAAAACAAACACGTGCAACACATATCTCACAAAGCCAATGTGCTGATCACTCACAGCCCTTAACAGTAAACAACACACCTCATACACTTGTAATAGGTGCCTCTATCATCAGGCACACTGACATCACGTTCACCAGGCTTAACGAGGAGAGGGTCACAGTGTGCAGCCTGTCAGGCACTACGACCCGCCACATAACACAAACACTCAAGTAACTCTGAGGCAAGTATGACTCACACATTGTCCATGCTGGTGTGAATGACCTGACACATACCTCCCTGGACTACATGACATGAGACAGAAAGGAGCTCTCTGAGCATGTAGCCCAAGACAGTATGACCCTGACCTTGAGTAGCATCTTACCCTCACCAAGAATGATGCCACAATATCAAGGCAAGATGATCACTTTCAACAATTGACTGAAGTACTGGTGTCATTCACAGGTGAGACAATGCCTGTCATCTTGGGGTGATATGCTGTACAAGCCACGATGCTTTGCTAGGGACAGCTTGCACCTGTCACCCTGGGCTTTTGGATTTTGGCAGAGGCTCTTGCTACACCCATAGTGCCTTTATTAGGCAAGGCTCATAAGGCAAACCCACATCCATACGTATCACAAAGGATGAGGAACTAAGAGTAATGCTACTCAACACCAGAAGTCTAGACCTCAGGATACATGCAGTCAAAACTCTATGTAGCATTATGGACATCGATATCTGTGCAGTAACAGAAACCTGTTTCAGGTTTCCCAGGAGCACACCAGCACTACCAAGTTATACCTGTTACCATTGTTGTCGGCCCCAACACTTGGACCAAACAACAAATGGAGGGGGAGTATCAATATTCATCGAAGATTCCCACACCTCCACATTGGTGGCAAAGTACCACATAGGTGTTAAGCCATTGAGTACAGAAGACGTAATTGGGGACCTGGGGAACAAACTTGATAGCAATCTGTCATTTGTCAACCACGTGGCCAAAGTGGATTGAAAGACATGTTATATAGCCCAGCTAATCATGAAGGGATTCACATGTACGGCAGGGGAGGTCATCGTGCCTCTTTACTCATCCATCATCAGGCCTATAATTGAGTACAATGCCCCTTTTGGGATGTACCTAACCAGACACCTACAGCAACTGGAAAACCCCAACAGTACCTCATCAAGAGGATCAAAGGGCTCAAACAGATGCCATATGCTGCCCAGTTAAAGAAAATCCAGCTGGACTCAGTGGCATACTGCCTGTTCAGAGGCAATATGTGCCTGCCATATACAGCCATGTCCAACCCAGAAGTAATGGACATGCTGCACCTCAGGAAATCAAACTCCCATACAGCCACATGCTCAGGAGACCTGAACCTTAGCACTGACATAAATAGGACATGCTGGAGGGACATATTCCTAACCCAGAGGCTACCTTCACTCTGTAATGAACTCACAGTACAGGTTAGGCAGAGTCCCTCATTGACTCTCTTCCATAGGAATCTGGATGAGTGGATGGAGATCATAGTTGTACCCGGGTATCACTTCTATGTCACTGTTAGACAGAGGCACAGTATACTAACCTCGGAAAAGGGCATAGCAGCATAAATTTTAATTGAGTGGCAAAAGACAAACACATTCTACTAGGCTTATCAATGCCCTAGGGCAAATAGCCTAGTATGAACCTATGAACCTATGTGTACTGCTATAGTACTTCTGCCATATGTTGCATGTGTGTGTATTGTGGGGGATGCACAGGTAATGGCCAAATATTTCTGCACAGGCAACACGTCTGAAACACTCTGGGTGTTCATCCCTACATACTGTATGTGTGTTTCCATCCAACCCTGTGATGTGGACACACATTACTCAGCCTGGATATACATATCCCAATAACACCACAAGCACAGTACACTACCTTGCTATGTATGCATGTAATTACACAGTTATTCACTAGTTAGGACTGTGATGCTATCCATGCAGCCCATTGGGCCAGTGGAAGCCACAACACACACTGCTGGCCCCTTTGCAAAAGCTTACCACAGACATCTCACATAGTGCATGTAGTGTGCACACACATATCTAACTCAGACCGTATGCACACCACTTATTTATCCTGTCCAGTGGACTACAGATACAAGCACATTGTATAACAATAGCAGGAGGCTACTGCAGCACAGGGCAGATTCACATGAAGGCAAGGCATCTGTGGTCAGCAGTGGTAAGATGCTTCACATTCACCAAATGCACAGACATTGGCAACATTGTTGCAGACAGTTTAGGTGCAGTTATCCCCCCCCCCATTCTCCTACACAAGTGGAATTAGTTATCACAGATGACTGTAACCTCCCTATCATCTCACATGTCCAGGTGAGGGCCACCCTCAACATTGCAGAACACACAGCATCACTGTTACAAAATGGTATCCCTGGATGTGTGACACGTTCACCCCTAGAGGACATAGCACCACATTACAGACTGATATTAAACCCTGGCCATACTACAGGATATGTACCTGAACAGTGCCATACATACACAGTGGTCCCACACCAATGAGGAGGAGCCTCTACTGGCCCTGGGAACTACTGCATCATATGCATGACTGGCCTTGTGTTCTAAGCTATGGAAGTTTTAAGTATGGACGACATGTACAGCAATATTACATATGTATATATATCAGGACTATGTACACACAACCTATCTCATGGACATACCTATCGATAGTGAACTATGATACAGTTGGAGGTTTCACAGTAAACACAGTATTAACCTGCTACTTTGCATTACCTGTGTTTGTGTCAGCTGTTGCTGTGTCAGTGGTGCTACTTCCTGTTTGCTGCTGCTGCTGGTTTTGTTGCTGGCTGTCTTTATTTCTTTTTTTTTCTATCTCTGTCTCTCTCTCTCTCTTTCTCTGTCAGTTTTGTGCAATGAATGTATTGCATGTGTGGAGTGTGAGTACTGCATGCTTTTGTAGGTATCTGCATAGGCCCATGTGATGGCCTCTGCACCAATTGTAAGGCAGCATTTGCTAATTGCATGCAGCCAGTACTGATTGCATGTCTCACTGTGATTTCAGGACAGTGCTATAAAAGGGTATGTGAGATAGGCATTGCCCTTTCAGATTGTAAGGGCGTGGACCATGCTGGTATGCTGTCGACAGTTTTCTGTGAGTTTGAAGGTTAGTACGTCTCTCATGCTTCATGCTGTGTTGTAAATTCAGGTTGCTGCATTTCTCTCACCTGTTCCCTGTAGTGAGTGTGTATACATACTGACATCTACAACTATATTTCATATGTATTGGTATATATATATATATATATATATATATATATATATATATATATATGTGTACATATACATACTTTGATATATGTACATTAGCTGACATTATTGGGTACAAGCTAACAATTAGCAGGGCTGTTTCTGTTAACACTAAACTAGTATGGGAATCCAGTAATTAGGACAGTAAAAGTCTACCTGACATGCTTTGGGTAGTACACATCCTATATTGCCTTTATCTTCATTCCTACTATTACATGTTCTACTTATTTTAGCACTATATTCCTGTATGAGAGTCATGGCTTACTGGTAGGTCATACAGACTAGTATTACAATGGTCTTGTGGTAGGGCCTACTAGTATGCTTATATTTTGCTTTCAAATTGAGTACAGGGCCTATCAATCAAAGTGCTGGAGGCACCTTTAAGTGGTTAAAGGGGTTAGTAGGTCTCACAGGAGTCAGGCTGTGTTGCAGGTTCTGGTTGCTGCATTTATCTTCACTGTTTCCTGTAGTGAGTGTGTATGAATACTGACACCTGCCACTATATTTCATATATATTAATATATATATATATATATATATATATATATATATATATATATGTATGTGTACATATACATACCTTCATATATGTACATTACCTTACATTATTATGTACAAGCTGACAATTAGCAGGGCTGTTTCCATGAACACTAAACTAGTATGGGAATCCAGTAATTCAGACATTAAAAATCTACCTGTCATGCTTTGGGTAGTACACATCCTATATTGCCTTTATATTGATTCCTACTATTACATGTTATATTTATTTTAGCACTATGTTCTTGTATGAGAGTCATGGCTTAGTGGTAGGTCATACAGACTAGTATTACTCAGGGTCCTGGGTTCGAGACTGACAATAGGAATTTATTTTTCTTTCAAACTGAGTATAGGACCTGTCAATCAAAGTGCTGAAGGCACCTTTACACAGTTAAAAGGGTTATTAAGTCTCACAGGAGTCAGGCTGTGTTGTAGATTGTGGTTGCTGCATTTATTTTCACTGTTTCCTGTAGTGAGTGTGTGTGAATACTGACACCTACCACTATATTTCATATGTATTAATATAGATATATACATATATATATATATATATATATGTGTGTACATATAATACTTTCATATATGTACATTACCTTACATTATTATGTACAAGCTAACAATTAGCAGGGCTGTTTCCGTGAACACTAAACTAGTATGGGAATCCAGTAATTCAGGCATTAAAAATCTACCTGACATGCTTTGGGTAGTACACATCCTATATTGCCTTTATATTGATTCCTACTATTACATGTTATATATATTTTAGCAGTATGTTCTTGTTTAGAGTCATGGCTTAGTGGTGGGTCATACAGACTAGTGTTGCCAAGGTCCTGGGTTTGAGACTGGCAGTGGGAATTTATTTTTCTTTCGAAATGAGTACAGGACCTGTCAACCAAAAGTGCCAAAGGCACTTTTAAGCACTTAAAACCAGGTCTGTGCTCGTTTGCGTGGAGCTCACGCATGCGCACTAGCGGTGAGCTCCGCGCACACAAGCGCACACCCGCGCTATTTTCTTTGAAAGAAAAGAAAAAGGGGTGACAGGAAAGTGGTGAAAAAGGGGTCACAAAGAGGGTAAGACAGTAGGGAAACAAGCTTGGAATTTGCAGGAAGGATGTAGGTGAGGCCCATAGCTGCCCATGTCTTTCTCAGCAACAGCTGTGCATTTGTATGCAATTTGGTGTGACATTTGGAACCTTCCACCCCTGAGAGAGGTGTCAGGACAACATTAACACCTGTTGTACAGCCAATTGTAATTAGCAGTTTCAATGTCCAGCGGACATGTGTGCAACATGGACAGCTATGTATGGGGCGTAATTGTTTTGTGGGTACAGAGTGCCCTTTTTTTTTTTTTTATCAGGTGAGAGTGTTATGTCACGTGAGGTAGTCGGTATAGCTGGGGAGGTAGGTTGGGTAGGTTAACAGACAAGACAGACAAGACGCATACAGGGGCGGTGTATGACACATGTGGGGGGGTTACACAATTGACGGGGACGGAGGTTGGGATATCCAAGGCACATGAGCCCACAGATGGCAACAGTGGAACTGATATCCCCACCCGTAGGCAGTTGCCACTGTTCCTTCACAGCCCAGGACGGGGCTGTGCTGGGGGCTGTGCAGGCGGGACAATGGGCAAGGCCATAAGCTGTGCCACCCGGGCCTCAAGCTGGCGTAGGGGCCCAAGAACAGAGTCTTGGATCTCCCTTTGCACCACAGACCGGACACCTTGGAGGGTGAGTGGACGTGCTCCTCCGGCCACGCTTGCAGAGGGGGGAACGGGCCCCATCCCCTGCAGCGCTTCCACCTGAAGGTGGCACAGGGCCACCAGAGGAGGGTCCGGCCTGCGCACTAGTGCCAGGTGCACTCGCCAGCTGAGGTGGGAGAGGTGAGTCCGCTGGGGCTTGCCTTCCCAAGCGTTCTAGATTTGTGAGTATGTTATGTTAGTTCAGGTTAGTGGCATATTATTCCATTCAAATTAGTTGTAACAGCATGCATTGGTATTCCCATTAAACAAACACCCAGATATTAACACCATTGAACAATGGGCATATCGATATCACATGCATTATTTGAACGGAAATACACAATCAAACAACATGCAGGGTTGATTAATGGCAACAGGCCATCAGGTTTGCAGGTTTGCAGGTATGAACAGGGCACATGCAACAACAGACATGCATATATTTTTGAAACAGGACAAATGTCCATGGTTAATGAAATGTTCACATACCAATATTTAGTGAGTTTTTTAATTTGCAATTATAGGGTGGGGTGGAGAAAGAAAATGATGACACATTCATAAATTATACATTGATATACATTTGTAATAGAAACACAATTAACTTGTGGGTGATAGTTTCCAAATGATTTTTACTTGACTGTCATGCTAGACCTGTTACAGATACATCACTATCCTAGTTATTTTGAATTTGATCAGATACATCATCCTGCTACACTTTGATGACAGGGCAGGGGACAACTATGGATGTTTAGTATGTCAGACAATCATTCATTCTATCTGCAAATTGCTGACTGTGATCACCATATACAGATTTTGGCCAGAACATTCAAGAGTCAGACACACTGAAATCAGTTTGGGATGTTAAGTTTTAATTCCCACATGCATTTAGTTCTGTAGAACCACACTGAAGCTTATATATTCAGGAGTTATTACTACTTTATTCATTGATAAATGACCTTTTCTGTCACTCTCACACATCCTGCAATTTCACAGTTCAGGCTGGTACTTCTAGGCTTTGTTCACATATTAGACCTGTGGTGATTCCAACACTTTCCAGCAGCCTCACTTCTGTCATGATTCAGCATTTCAACAGGGGATATATCTCACATGTGATTACCTCAGATTCTGAAGCTGTACTCTTGAGACTACTGCAGGTTATACTACATTTAATTAATGGTGGGACATCTGTATTACAGCATTATTTATTTCTATCGCTTATATTTCCAGTTTCACTTGCATACTGATGAACTTGTTGCAGCCATACCTGCAGATTTTCACTTGTTGCTTGCACATTCTATTACTTTTAATCAATACACTGCAGTGTTCTGCTACATGCTACACTATAATATTTATTTACAAGTACAAGGTGGGGTTACTAACCTGCATGGTGGTGCAGCCGCACTAGCCTGTGGTCATGTGCCTGTCGATTCATAGAGCGGATACCTGCAGCTGTAATACAAAACAAGTACTATTGGGATACACATCTCCATGGTATCAGCTAGTTGAATTCCTTACATACATAAGTAAAATGTAACTTACTCAGTAGTGGGGCGTTGGGCATATCCTGGGCCTCCTGGATAGATTGGGTCAACTGGTCTTGCTTACATCGCTTCAGGTCCGCATGGTGGTGACGGACCTGCTCACCAGTGCGTGGAATCCCAGTAGCACTAGTAAGATCATGAGCAAACTGGTCCCATGCCTCCGCCCTGTACGCTCCCCATGAGACCTGGCCCTGCATGAGTTGGGCCTCATGATGGTGAACTAGGAGCCAGACCATGTATCTGGACTCCTCAACGCCCCACCGCTGTGCTTGAAAGCAACGTCCCTCCCCTACTCCACTCATTCTGCCTGCAGGTCTATTCTACAATCGTTTATGCTGTGTATTCCCGCCTATGGGGCTTATATATGCTGATTTTCCCACACATTTCTATGATTGGCCGGTTTAGAATTGTATCTACTTCACAGAAACTGCTTTATCATGCTCCATTTTGGATTACATCCTATATATATGCTATTTCTGCATTTCTAAGTATTCCTGTCATGGCTTAGTGGTTTAGTACCTTGACTCTAGTGCATGGTATCCTGGGTTCGAATCTGACCACTGAATTTTAATTTTTATGACTGTCTAGAAATGACTTCAGGACCTGTCAATCAAACATGCCAAAAGCACTTTTAAGCACTTAAAACCAGGTCTGCACTCGTTTGCGCGGAGCTCACGCATGCGCACCGCCGGTTAGCTTGTGGGCGCGTCGCGCAAACGGTGTGCGCTGGGTTACACCTTAATTGGCTAGTAACACACATGTTAAACTAAGCACAGCTAGTTGCACACAATTTGAGCCTGTTAAACCAGTGCTTAGCTATGGGCAAGCAATTTGCAGTTTGTGAAACACTACTTAGCTACGGGCACTCTGTCTCACTGCAGTTTAGCTATCAGTAGATTTCTAACAATTTTTATTATTAAAAAATATTATTAAAAAAGAATTTCATGATTTTAAAATTCATTTAGAAACCACTACTACTTTTTTGAGGTTTTCAGTTGAAACTTCCTATTCATCGGTTAACTTTTTAGATGTAAGTATAAATATTAGAGGAGGAAGACTAATAACCACACTGTTTAAGAAAGAATGCTGGAGGAATACTATTCTGAAATACGACAGCATGCATCCTCGTCATACATTTAAAGGTATCTTGAAAAGTCAATTTGTTAGACTAAGTAAAATATGCCTTGATAAGAATGATTTGAACAGGGAAGCTGCTAAAATGATGGACATGTTCCTAGCAAGAGGGTATAATCGTGACTTAGTTATGGAAGTCAGAAACAATGTTTTGCCTTTAGAATTTCTGACTTCATATGAATTTAGAACTGATTACCAGGCTGTTAATTTCACGAACACTGCCTATAAATTCAATCACACTGACAGAGTTTCTTTCATCACGACATACACCAACGATTTCATGAACATTAAGAGAATACTAGTCAATAATTGGAGGGTCTTAATGTTGGATGAACCCACCAAAAAAGTACTAGGCAACTCTCCTCATATAGTCTACAGGAGCAACAAAAATCTAAAATCTTTGTTATGTGATAGAAAGCCAAGACTGTTACACAATAAGTTAGGCACTAATGAATTTCCTGGAACATATCCATGCCACAATTGTAATTATTGCAAGTTCATAACTAAAAGTCAAGATTTTGTGCATCCGGAACTTGACTTCACTTTTATACCTAGATTTAGAGCCACTTGTGACACCTCTGGCTTAATTTATCTAGCTACATGCGAACATTGCAATGCATTCTATATAGGCCTAACCAAAAGGAAACTCAAGAATAGGATATATAATCATCAATATGATATAAAAAAGAAAAATGAGTTGAATGCCTTGGCTAAGCATGTGACCTCTAATCCATCGGATTCCTTTGTATTCAGGGTGTTGCAAGTGGTAGAAGCTACAGATAGAGGTGGTGACTATTTAAACCAGATAGAGCTAAATGAACTGAAATGGATACTTAAACTGAGAGGTCATTACCCTCCAGGTCTGAATAATTACATCACCATCAGATCCTTTCTTAATAATCGAAGATGATATTATTTAATGTAGAACAGTTAGTTTTGTTATATGTATTCATTATAGTGTCCAACTTTGTGTTCATGAGCTTTGAACTGCATACAACTGCCTTATGATATATGGTGTCATGATTTTGACACATTGGTCATCCATATGACATAAGAATCTTATAGAGCCTCTCCTCTTCCCTTTTCATTGATAAATTAATAGATCTATGTGCAAAATAGTTTTTAATATGCAATTTATATGTCTACATTTTTATATTTCATATTGATTATTTAATAAGTTATTATGGCCTTTTGACATTATATTAAAAAATTTTCTTATTCCACTATACAATAGATTTTAGTGATAGTGAATCTTTAATTAAATTCATACATGTTAACCATATTTATATATTTACATTTACACATTTACATATTTATATATTTATATATTTATATTGAATTAAATTATAAATTATTCATACATACTTATTTATCCACTTATTTATGTATTTATTTATATTTATACACTTACATGCATACATATTTATTTATTTATTTATGTAGTCGTCTGATTACATCAAGCATTTTTTAATGGAACTCTGGCACACACTAGCAAAAGTTGTCCTAAAGATTCTTTAAGGAATATAGTATATACTCATATATGTTAAGTGAGTTATAACTGTCCCATAAGTTTTCTAATGACTTATGCCAGTAGAACTTGTATTAAATGTTAGTTTGGTTGCCTTTTTTTTGCATTAGTATGTGTTTGATATAAGAAACAATTACTCGGTTATAATGAACCGTTGAATGCCTTTAAAGCATCACATTTAGAATAAGAGACAGTTATTCTGTTGCAATGATTTTCTGAATATATTTTTGAAGTGTTATGTAGGGTTCGTTCTACTTGATCTCATTCTATTCTATGTATGCATGTTTGCTTCATGCATTTTACTGCCCATACATTTTTAACTTGAATTTTTAAATCAGCAGTTTTTAAATACAGTTCTTCTTTAAATTTCTGAATGCTTCAAGGTTTGGACTTTTTCCAATTACATTTGTGGTTAATTGATTAATTCAATGTATTTGTCTATTGGCTGAGCCTCCCTATAAATTCTCTGATGTTAGTATATTTAAATTGTCTGATGTTGTTTTAATAATAAAAAGTAAAAAATTGGTTACGTGGAGAGTCGGAAGTTTTTTGTTATACATTTATCGTTGGATTTTAACTACTGACTCCTTGGCAGCTAGAGATCCGTTTTTGTTTTTTATCTGTTTGCTGTTTTCGGACCTCTACTGCACACGTTCATGGCAAATATGGAACTCGAGTTGGACTACAATCGGCGATTGACTAATGAGCAACAATGGACAGCTATAACTTCTAGTAAGTCGAACCCTTTATTGGCTCTGGATTTGAAAGTAGCTGCTCCGAGCATAAAAGACAATGACATTTCTAATATTGAACTTTTCGATTCTAGTATGAAAATACTAGAAAATGACTTGTATAAATTGCAGAGAATGGCTTGGCAGCGTAAGCATTTAGAGGCATGTCTTCACTACAAATTAATTCCAAGAGGCATGCGCATACTAGTTATGCCAACTTATGGTGATACACACCCTTCGCTTCTGAAAAAATGGCAGGACATTAATATTGAAGCCAGCCACAAGCACATGAAACTTTTAATAGATTATTTTGAACCGCTCGAAGCTGAACTGATTTCTAAGGTCAACGACCTCAATACCGACCTTAGAAAAAATTTCTGTTACCCCTTTTGCACCTTGAAACTTGACAATTTGTATAGTCAAGTAAACACATATGCCTTGAAGCTACAACAAATCAAAACCAAAAAGCTCCAACGCGATTTTAAAGATTTTTCTACTGGCAATGTGTTTGTTTGGCCGAGAAGGCTTGACAACCAGTATTCGGATGAGAAATTTGTTTCAAATTCAGCGCCGCTAGACCGTACACTCATAGCATCTGGTGTCATTGGTCCAACAGTAACTGAGTCTGGCGCTGCTACTGATACGTCACACGACTCCTTCACTACACCACCGGAGACGTTTGCTTCGGTCACCAGTGCTTCTCTGGCTTCAACACCACTCCCGAACCAAGAAGCAAACAATGCGGCTAAAGCATCAAGAAATCTTACGGGAGCTATCAGCAAAAGGTGCAACAACGACAACAACCCTTTTTTACCCTTGCCTATAAGGAAACCAACTTTTCCAAAAGGAAGAAGAAACAGCTGGGAGAGCAGGAAACGAAAGTTATCAGGCGAGACGAACACCTATCAACCAAGAAGGCAAAGGCAGTAAGCACGCTTTATTTTAATTTGTCGGACTATATTTTGACTGACAGTGACATTGAATTACTTAATAATGGTCTGTCCTTTGTCCCTTCACGAGGGAGTATATTATCCGATTTATTGATTGATTTGCGTTCCTTTGCACGTGCAGTTAGCTTGAAACTGCTTTTTAACAAAGACACAAACACTCTCACTCTAAATACTGCTAGTGTTCCTGTATATAAAAAGAAAAGTTCTTTCACACCGGCTATGCCAGCTCATGTAGACTCGTTTGTCAAACTATGCGAAACAGACTTTTATAACTATTTTAACAATGGTACAAGGCAATGTGCTTTCTTTAATATGTCAAGCAGAAATATGAACTCATTACAAACTTTAAGGAATGATGATTCACTTACTTTTAGGCCAGTTGACAAGGGAGGAGGCTTAGCCATTTTTAATACGACTGACTACAATGTTTTAATGCATAAGATGTTGGAAGACGACAATACATATATTTTAATTGATCAAGTTAAGTTCAACTCCATTATTAAAACAGTCAGAGATGATATGTATGACATGTTAATGTGTTGTCAAATAACCAATACCCTATATGACTTCTTTTTTGTTGAGCACCCGGTAGTACCCATTATTAAAGGACTACCAAAAATGCACAAGGAGATTTTACCACCACCCATGAGGCCGATAGTGTCTGGTGCCAAATGGGTCACTGAAAATGTGTCTATTTTTCTAGAGAAAACGTTAAGACCTCTATTAGAAGTCATACCCACGGTCCTTAAAGATACATACCAACTCATAGATTATTTACAGTCTTTGGATCTTGAATTTATACAGAACAAACACCTTTTAATTACAATGGATGTGCAAAGTTTATTTACTTCAATCCCTAATGATGTTGGGATTGATGCCATCCGTGATCTATTACAACACCACCCAGATTTGAAAGGGAATAATGCTATCATGTTATGTCAACTATTGGATATGGTATTAAGCAATAATGTGTTTGCCTTTAGGGACAAACTTTATCTTCAGTCCTGTGGTGTGGCCATGGGAACCCCATGTGCAAACACGTATGCAAATCTAGTTGTACATCACTGGGAGTTGAATAATGTTTTTACACACCCTTCATTTCACAAAGTTGTGTTATACAAACGTTTTGTTGATGATATTTTGATCGTTTGGGATGGCTCTGTTAAAGAATTTCATGATTTTAAAATTCATTTAGAAACCACTACTACTTTTTTGAGGTTTTCAGTTGAAACTTCCTATTCATCGGTTAACTTTTTAGATGTAAGTATAAATATTAGAGGAGGAAGACTAATAACCACACTGTTTAAGAAAGAATGCTGGAGGAATACTATTCTGAAATACGACAGCATGCATCCTCGTCATATATTTAAAGGTATCTTGAAAAGTCAATTTGTTAGACTAAGTAAAATATGCCTTGATAAGAATGATTTGAACAGGGAAGCTGATAAAATGATGGACATGTTCCTAGCAAGAGGGTATAATCGTGACTTAGTTATGGAAGTCAGAAACAATGTTTTGCCTTTAGAATTTCTGACTTCATATGAATTTAGAACTGATTACCAGGCTGTTAATTTCACGAACACTGCCTATAAATTCAATCACACTGACAGAGTTTCTTTCATTACGACATACACCAACGATTTCATGAACATTAAGAGAATACTAGTCAATAATTGGAGGGTCTTAATGTTGGATGAACCCACCAAAAAAGTACTAGGCAACTCTCCTCATATAGTCTACAGGAGCAACAAAAATCTAAAATCTTTGTTATGTGATAAAAAGCTAAGACTGTTACACAATAAGTTAGGCACTAATGAATTTCCTGGAACATATCCATGCCACAATTGTAATTATTGCAAGTTCATAACTAAAAGTCAAGATTTTGTGCATCCGGAACTTGACTTCACTTTTATACCTAGATTTAGAGCCACTTGTGACACCTCTGGCTTAATTTATCTAGCTACATGCGAACATTGCAATGCATTCTATATAGGCCTAACCAAAAGGAAACTCAAGAATAGGATATATAATCATCAATATGATATAAAAAAGAAAAATGAGTTGAATGCCTTGGCTAAGCATGTGACCTCTAATCCATCGCATTCCTTTGTATTCAGGGTGTTGCAAGTGGTAGAAGCTACAGATAGAGGTGGTGACTATTTAAACCAGATAGAGCTAAATGAACTGAAATGGATACTTAAACTGAGAGGTCATTACCCTCCAGGTCTGAATAATTACATCACCATCAGATCCTTTCTTAATAATCGAAGATGATATTATTTAATGTAGAACAGTTAGTTTTGTTATATGTATTCATTATAGTGTCCAACTTTATGTTCATGAGCTTTGAATTGCATACAACTGCCTTATGATATATGGTGTTATGACTTTGACACATTGGTCATCCATATGACATAAGAATTTTATAGAGCCTCTCCTCTTCTTTTTTCATTCATTGATAAATTAATAGATTTATGTGCAAAATAGTTTTTAATATGCAATTTATATGTTTACATTTTTATATCTCATATTGATTATTTAATAAGTTATTATGGCCTTTTGACATTATTTAAAAAATTTTTCTTATTTCACTATACAATAGATTTTAGGGACAGTGAATTTTTAATTAAATTCATACATGTTAACCATATTTATATATTTACATCTACATATTTATATATTTATATATTTATATTGAATTAAATTATAAATTATTCATACATACTTATTTATCCACTTATTTATGTATTTATTTATATTTATACACTTACATGCATACATATTTATTTATTTATTTATGTAGTCGTCTGATTACATCAAGCATTTTTTAATGGAACTCTGGCACACACTAGCAAAAGTTGTCCTAAAGATTCTTTAAGGAATATAGTATATACTCATATATGTTAAGTGAGTTATAACTGTCCCATAAGTTTTCTAATGACTTATGCCAGTAGAACTTGTATTAAATGTTAGTTTGGTTGCCTTTTTGCATTAGTATGTGTTTGATATAAGAAACAATTACTCGGTTATAATGAACCGTTGAATGCCTTTAAAGCATCACATTATAATAAGAGACAGTTATTCTGTTGCAATGATTTTCTGAATATATTTTTGAAGTGTTATGTAGGGTTCGTTCTACTTGATCTCATTCTATTCTATGTATGCATGTTTGCTTCATGCATTTTACTGCCCATACATTTTTAACTTGAATTTTTAAATCAGCAGTTTTTAAATACAGTTCTTCTTTAAATTTCTGAATGCTTCAAGGTTTGGACTTTTTCCAATTACATTTGTGGTTAATTGATTAATTCAATGTATTTGTCTATTGGCTGAGCCTCCCTATAAATTCTCTGATGTTAGTATATTTAAATTGTCTGATGAAGCGTATGGTAGCATACCTTCTGTTTGTTTTAATAATAAAAAGTAAAAAATTGGTTACGTGGAGAGTCGGAAGTTTTTTGTTATACAATTTTTATTATTGTATTACTTGGAAATATATGCTCCATTTCATTCCAATTTACAAAAGGGAATACTTTTACATTTGTACAATACTGTTAGGGGCCTTTTTAGTGCTTATTTACAAAAAAAAAAAAAAAGGTTGTTGCGTGGGCTCGAACCTTACCTGCCTGCTCTCAAGCCGACAACTCTACCACTATGCTATTACTTCTTGACTTACTTTCCATATTTAGTTCTTATATCCTTTTCCACTGATTGCTAACTGCAGTTGCGCTAGTAGCACACCCCCCCACACAAGCGCACACAGTAGCAAACATTTACGGGGTTTAAAAAAAATAAAACAGTTTTTATTTTCATTTTATAACATCTGTTCACTCTTTACATTGCTGGTCTGTGGGGGCATGTGTTGTGTACTGTGTTTATTCACATTTCCATGGCCTTTCTCGTGGCTGTTTACTTTCAGCCATTATAGACTTCCGGGGGCATGTCCGCTTGCAGGGCTTAGCCAACGGACACGCCCCCTACTGTCTTACACGGTCCGTGTAAGAGTTACAGTGTGATTCAGCATGCCTCATGCACTTCATGCATATGCATGACATGCTGACATCACACCGTTTAACTGCAGCCTCCGTGTAAGAGTTATAACTCTTACACGGAGGCTTCCTGAATCTGGCCCAGTACTTTTGAACTTGTTAAATTATAATTTGTAACTTTTCCTGTACAGTATGTATTTGTGCAGACCATTTGCTGCCCATGCATTTATATCCAGTTGTTCCTCAGGATTAATCTTTTAAACATGGTCATCCCCACATATTCATTGCTAGACATTAATTTCATTTGCACTGAATTGTTTTGTATTTGTGCATGCAGGGACTGCAAAGTATATTTAGTCCTATCTGAAAATTTAGCAACATTAACTTAAAACCCTAATCTGCTAATTAAAGAGTTATTAAAGCATTGTAAAAAAATATTTTGAAAATGTAGATGTCTCTTTTGTGATGCCCATATAGTAGGCAACCATTGTGCCTGTAAATGTACAATTTATGATATATCCTGTCTAGTCAGTTCATAAGTTCATAGGTTCATAGGTTCATACTAGGCTATCTGCCCTAGGGCATTTATAAGCCTAGCCAGAGTGTGTTTGGCTTTCGCCACCCATTTTAAATTAATTTTGCTATGCCCTTTTTTGAGGTTAGTATACTGTGCCTCTGTCTAACAGTGACACAGAAGTGATAGCCGGGGTAAACCTATGATCTCCCATCCATTCATCAAGATTCCTCTTGAAGAGAGTCAATGAGGGACTCTATCTAACCTGGACTGGGATTTTATTCCAGAGTGAAGGGAGCCTCTGGGTTATGAATCTGTCCCTCCAGCATGTCCTATTTATTTCAGTGCTGAGGTTCAAGTCTCTCGAGCACGTAGCTTGATGGGATTTGGATTTTCTGAGGTGCAGCATGTCCATTAATTCCGGGTTGGACATGGCTTTATACGTCAGGCACAGATCGCCTCTGAGCAAGTGGTATGCCACTGAGTAGAGCTGGAGTTTCTTTAACCGGGCAGCATATGGCATCTGTTTGAGCCCTTTGATCCTCTTGGTGAGGTACTTTTGGGGTCTTTCCAGTTGCTGCAGGTGTCTGGTAAGGTACATCCTGAAAGGGGCATTGTACTCAATTATGGGCCTGATGAGGGATGAGTAAAGAGGCACAATGACCTCCCCTGATCTAGATGTGAATCCCTTCATGATTAGGTGGGCTATATAAAATGTTTTTCTAACCACTTTGGCCACGTGGTTGTCAAATGAGAGATTGCTATCAACTTGGGTCCCCAGGTCCCTAATTACTTCTTCTGTACTTAATGGATTACCACCTATGTGGTAATTTGTGGGCACTTTGTTTTTGCCAAAGGGGATGACTATACACTTTTTGGCGTTTAGCTTGAGGCCATGGCTCTGGCACCAGTTGTCTGTTTCTATGAGGCCCTTTTGGAGGATGCTTGTGTCAGCTGGAGAGTCGATTATGGCGCCCAGTTTGCAGTCATCTGTGAACTTAGTCAGCCACAGTCCTTCCGTGTTGGCCTTTACCTCCGAGAAATATATGCCGAACAAGAGAGGTCCCAGGACTGAGCCTTGTGGGACGCCACTTGTAACTGGTTTGGAGTCTGACATGGCTCCAGCAATTCTAACCATGTGGGTTCTGCCCTTGAGCCAGTTTGCAACCCATCTAGTGACTTAGGGGTTTATATTTAAGCTGGTGAGCTTATCTATAATGCCCGAGTGGGGTATTGTATCGAAGGCTTTTGCGAGGTCCAGGTAGGCTATGTGGACCACCATCCCCTCGTCAATGGCCTTGGTGACTGTTTCAAAGAAATCGACCAGGTTTATGAGGCAGGATCTGCCCTTAACAAAGCTGAACTGGGTAGGATCCAATGTCTGTAGGTCCCCAATATCTTTATTTATGAGGTTCATGATGATCCTTTCCATAGCTTTGCAGACCAAGCTAGTCAGGCTTATGGGGTGATAGTTTCCAGGATCTGTTGAGGCACCACCTTTGTGGAGAGGGACCACCATTGCTGTACGCCACTCTTTGGGTACATATCCTATAGTAAGGCTGAGATTGAACAGTAGTTTTATGTTTGGGTTTAGCTCTTCTTGGAGTTCATGTAGGACGCAGTCTGCTCCCATTGATGCTGTGTTTTTTGCTTAGGAGAGGGCCGCTCTTACCTGAGCATCTGAGATGTCAGGGGGCCAGCACTCTGCTGGGATAGATATTTGCCCTTTTGGTGGGGAGGGGGGGGGAGTTTGCGTTGAACCTGTCAGCTAGGATGTTGGCAATGTCTGTGGGTTCGATGTATTTTTTGTCATTTTGGACTAATTCTGAGCATATCTGGGAATTCCCACCCAGGTTCCTAACATAACTAAAGAAAGCCTTGTGATTATCCTTAGTGTCCTGTGCAATTTTTATCTCAAAGCTGGCCTTAGGCGATTTTATGAGTGCCCATAGTTTTTTGCTAATACTGATCAGAGATGCCTTCCCTTTTTGGGATTTTGCTCTATCATGTAGTAGCTTCCTCCTTCTATTGTATAGTTTGTTTATGGCTGGGGTCCACCAGACAGGACATCTGCATTTGGGGGATAGGGTCTTGGTTTTATTTGGGATTGCATGATCCATGCATTCCTGAAGGTGTTCATAGAATGCGTTTATAAAGGATTCTGTGGTCTGGGCCATATTTTCCACAGGCTCGGGGGCTTTGAAGGATTTCACCTCGGTTTTGCAGAGTGTGAAATTTGCTTTAGAGAAGTTTTTCACTATGGTTTTCTGGGCAGGGGGTGGGGTCGGGATGTGAATATCCAGTGAGATTAGTTTATGGTCTGATCTTACCAGTGAGGGATACACTTCTGGTCTGGAGCATAGAGTCCCCATGTTGGTGATGATCAGGTCCAGTATGTTTTCCCCTCTTGTGGGAGTGGTAACAAGTTGTTCCATAGCATTTGAGTTTATAAATTCTAGGAACCTTTGGGCTAGGGTGTTGGAGCTAGAGTAATGCTCCCAGTCTATGTTTGGGTAGTTGAAGTCGCCCAATATAATGGTGTTTGGAGAGACCTTCATATTTTCCAGTGTTCTCAGGAAGGCCGAGTGGGGTTCCTGGGTTTGGGAAGGTGGTCTGTAGCAGGCTATAAACTGGAAGGCAGTTTTACCCACTGTTACTTTCACATGGATAGTCTCTGGTGTTTTGTGCTGTGCCACTAACCTGGAGGTGTGGGTATCTCTGATGAATATTGATACTCCCCCTCCTTTTGTGGTTAATCTGTTTGCCAATATTTCTATGTCAGTTGAGTTTAATGCCCCTATGCCTGTAGCCATACCCCCTAAAAGGGTATCATACAAGGCTCTTAATCTTCTACAGCCAGTGATGTCATGAGGGAGTGAAATATTAAAATGTACTACTGTTTTTTGATAGTTTAGTCCCATCACCATACATGTTGATGGCACCCTGATTACTTGATCAAACTTGGCTGTGCGATTATTATTAAAGTTTCTGATAACAAAAAGGCCAGGCTGTCTTCCAATGATTACTGAATAATTAATACAGACCAGTATGTTTCCCTCTTATACTTTATTTTAGTCCCTTCTGCAGTACCATTTGCACAGTCAGTGTAAAATTGAAAAAGTGCCCTTCCCCTGTAGTATGCAACATTTTATTGCAACGTTGTTTTGCAAAGATACATTTGCTTTACATGGTGAAAGCTGGATATAGATTGGTCCTCTAGCTGTCTTACAGGCTGTGACACTCTGGTCTAAGGAAAGGTTTTTATCATGACATTTTTGTCCCTTTGAACAAGAGAAATTACCCTGAGTTTTAGTTGTAGTATCATATACTCCGTACAACTTTATATTAGTAATAGTGCTTCTGTATACTTGTTTTGCTGGGGTTTTTGCTATTTCTAGTGCTATTATACAATTAGAAAAATTGTAAAAAAACAAAATAGTTATTGATTTAACTAATCCATACTTAAAACAGATATATTTACATTATTTACATTTGCTGTTGTTTGCCTTTTTCTCTTGTACATTTCAAACAGATGCACTTTACGTGAATAGAAAATACATGCATGTCACTCTTGTGACTTTATGATTTTACTGTTTTTTAATTACTCTTATTTGATTTCTATGCACTAGAACTGTTCTGTTTTACTTTTTTTACCTTTTGACAGATTATATGGAACACAAATTTATTAATTTATCTGAAATGGTGATTTTGAAATTATTTAGCAGCTTAGCTATGAGATGCTGTTTCTGTATGTATGCCATGAGAATGGCAGTCATATGCCCTACTTTACTGTTTAATTTATAAGCATTTTGATTTAACTGGAAGAAAGTTTTAAAACATTTGGGAATAAAAATCTAAAGGCATCTAAATAAAGCATCTGTCCATACATTAGATTCTGCTGTGTATGCTAACCATTTTCCAAATGTAGAGTGGTGTGCTGTAAATTGTTTTCTGTCAGCTTAGCTAACCACTGTTTTAGGTCTGGAGTTTCTTTCTTTAACTCTTTACTAACCAGATTCTTCTTGTCTTATAATTCTGCATGGGCTGTCTGATATTTCTTTGTAACCTGTTCTGCTGCCTCTAAAACTCCTATACATTTCTGAAAAAAATGTTTGCATATCTTGTCTAAATTTTCTGAACTCATTTTGTTTGTCTTTTAGAAGTTTATTAACTTCTTCTGCCACTTCACCATGAACCTCGTATCTGTCCTTATCTGTTTTGTACTGTGCAGTGACTTTATTTCACTTTATCTAAATAAGGTAACAAGATGAACAGAAGATTCTGTCAATAACTGATTTGACAGTTGTTCTACCTCTGAAATTAGCATATTGATAGGACATAACTGTTTAACATCTGGATATAATGTAAGAGCATTGACCTTTTCTGTTTATTTATCATTAGGAGATGTTTTGTTGCGATTTAACTTGTTAGCAATGGTCTGCACTGTATTTTATGGCACTGTGCACAGAAAGCAGTTTCACATGACTTACACAATAAACATTTACTGTCATACCACAAATTGTTTCTGTTGAAGATACCAGTCAAATGTTACTACCCATTTACTTAATACATGTACATTAACTTGCCCTAATAAGGTTTTACATTTACCAGTATGTTGCCTATAACAGTTCTGTAATCTCTCCCAAACGTTATCTGGTCATTCTGATGCACTAGGAGTAAAACTTTGTTTGCACGTTTTACTAGCCTCTCTAATGACATCCATACTGCATGTAATATAGAAAGATTTCTTACTAGTTCCACCAGTACACAGATGGCCAGTCTGGTTACTGTAGATGGTTTTAAAACTTCTGTAATTATTCAAGAAGCTGGTGAAAAGAAACTGGCAGTTGCAGATTCAAAACTTTGAAACTCACCTACTTGAAGAATTTATGGCACTGTGACCTTCCTGACAGCAGTCTCACTCCGGATCCAGATGTCTGGGAAATGTACTGCTGCAAACTGTAGAAAATTGAAATGCTCCTATTCAGGACTCAATCACATACATAAATGTTAGTTACTGTGCCTTTACTGTTTACTGGAGTGACCCTATGCAGGCACCACTCCCCCTGTGTTTGAATACAAGCTAGGCTCACCGCTGAAAAGTTTTTTAAAATGATGTATGATGCTGCTTGCTGCTGCTGGAACCAAAGTCTGATCAATGCAGTGAACTTTGCAGACTAACTTTTTCAGCACTGTATTAACTTCTGCATAATTCCTAATAAAAAAACTTGCCTATGTAACAGACGACCTGTACGATACTGTTGTAGTTTACAGTTTTAATGTCTAAGGTTTACTTCATGATCAGTATAGATGATAACTGTCCATTGTCCATTTACTTCAGAACAAAAGTGTTCTTACATGTACCAGATCTAACAAAAATCAGATCTACTCCACCATTCAGCCACTGTTCTTTTTTATACAATTTTTATGAAAGGAGTCTTTTGATGTTAATTTGCCTGATGTCATGCAGTCTGGTCATTGTGTTCTGTTTCAAGGTGAATTATGTGACAATCTTAAACTTTTAGGGAGTCATTTCTGTTAGGACTTGTGTCCATTAAAGACATAGGTGCCAAACCAGGGATGAATTTTTGGTTTCCTATCCAATTGTCCAAGTTGCATTTGAATTGGGTTAGGAAGGAACTCTGCTTTACATGGCTGGGGAGCCTGTTCCATAGACAGGGTAGTCTCTGGGATACATACCTATCTCTCCAGCAGGTCCTATTTATATCACAGGCAAGGTTTAAGTCTTTAGAACTGATAATTCTGGTGCTGTTCATTTTGTGGATATGCAGGAGGTTTGTCAGAATGGGGTCTGGCAATGCCCTGTCTGCCAGGCATATATCTCCCCTCAAAAGCCTATAGGAGACAGAGTACAGGGATAGGACCTTGAGGTGGTCTGCATAGGACATATTACTTACACCCTGTATTCTTTTAGTGAAGAACCTCTGTGGATGTTCCAGTTGTTGGATATGCCTGGTTAGGTACATACCAAAGGGGGCATTGTACTCAATGATAGGTCTGATGAATGCCGAGTACAGTGGAACAATGACTTCTTTGGACTTAGATGCCATAGCTTTGTTTATAAATTGCGCAACATAGAATGGTTTCCTCAACTCTGTAGACATGTAATGATCAAAGGCTAGATTACTATCTATGTGTGTCCATAAGCCCCTGACTACTGGGTCAACTCTACATGGTGTGTTGTCAATATGACAGTTACCAGGGAAGGATGACTTCCCAAAGGATAATACTATGCATTTCTTGGCATTTAGTTTTATTCCATGGCTCTGACACCAGTTGTTTGTCTGTGTCAGCCCCTCCTGGAGAACATTTGTGTCAGTGTGAGATTGAATGACAACTCCTAATTTGGAATCCTCTGCAAATTTAGTCAGCCAGAGACCACTGCCATTGGCCTTGACTTCTGAGAAGTAAATGCCAAAAAGGAGCAGTCCAAGGACTGATCCTTGACAGACTCCACTTGTGAATGGCCTCCTTGTAGAGGTGGACTCCCCAATTCTAACTTCCTGGGTACTGTCTGTGAGCCAGTTGGCTATCCACTGGGTGACATACGAGTTTGCACATAACCTATTGAGTTTCTCAACAATGCCCGAGTGGGGTATTCTGTCAAATGTCTTGGCCAGATCAAGGTAGGCAGTGTGAATGATTTCGCCCTCATCCATTCCTTTGGTGACCTTCTCAAAGAAGTCTGCCCAGTTGAGTATACATGATATGCCCTTGACAAAACCAAACTGGGTTGGGACCAGTGTCTGGAGGATTACTATATCTCTGTTGATCATCTCCATGATAATTCTTTCCATGGCTTTGCATATAAGACTAGTGAGACTTATGGGTCTGTAGTTTCCAGGGTCTATAAATGGCCCACCTTTGTGCAGAGGGATGATTGTTGCAGTAATCCATTCATGAGGCACGAAGCTTGTTTGGATACTACAGTTAAATAGTAATTCCAGAGGCCCTGATAGGTCATGTTTCTTGGTCTTAGAGAGACCATTAAGGACCTGTTCCCTAGTGATAGTAGGGGGAGTTATATTTGATGATATTTCCTGAGGGAAGGTTGAGGGGGAGAGAGGAGTAAAGTTGTAGTTGAATTTATCATCCAGAAGGTTTGCTATATCTTCTGGCTCAATATAGATGGGTCCATTTACAATGAGCTCTGCACACAATTGTATATTGCCTTTGAGGTTGCAGACATAGCTAAAGAATGCTTTGTGGTTGTTCTTGTCCTGGGAGGCCAAACGTACCTCAAATTTGGCTTTGGTAGACTTTATTTATTCTCTGAGTTGTTTGTTTAGGTTGATAAAAGTGCTTTTATTCTGCTGGCTGCTGCACCTCCTGATTTTTGCAATGATTTTCTTCTTTCTGTTATATAGCCAATTGATTTTGTGAATCCACCAGAGTGGCTTGCTTTTTGAGTTAGTTCTGTAGTTCTTCCTGGTGGGTACAGCTGCCTCTGTGCAGCTATTAACATGCTTGTACAGGGTTTCTGTGAACAGTTCTGCACAGGCAGAAGTGTTCACAGGATTTATAGGGGCTTGAAATTTTGCCAGGTTCTCACTTAATGGCAGGAGGATAGCCTTAGAATAGGTCCTGAATATTACAGGTTTAGCTGGGGGTCCAGGTTTTATTTTTACTTCAAAGGAGACAATTGTGTGGTCTGACCTTACCAGGGAAGGCATTGCAGTAGGGGGTGTGCAGCAGACTCCCATATTAGTAAGGACCAGATCCAGTATGATTGCACTCCTGTTTGGTGTATTGATTATCTGGTCCAGGGAGTTTGTGTTTACAAAATCCAGGAATCTTTGTGCCTGTGATTCCCACTTATTACTGGGGTAATTAAAATCACTCATGAATAAGGTATTGAGTTGGATGGTTAGTGTTTCTAATAATTTAAATACATGATATTGGTATCCTGGGTCATAGAGGAGGACCTATAGCTTGCAAGGAAGTGGTATTGGATTTTACCTACCTATGGTGGTTTGAACATGGAGCAACTCAACTGCATTGTCCTGTTTGACCAGCCTTGAAGAATATTTATTTTTGATGTAAACAGAGAGACCACCACCTTTAGTCCTTGCCTGTGAAGTTGCTGGCCTAAATGTGTGGAAGGCATTATAACCTTGCACTGTTGGTGTGCTATCTGCAGCTTTAAACCATGTCTCAGTGACTGCACAGGGATCAGCATTCTCTAGGGTAAAGAGAGCTTCTAGGGAGTGGAGTTTTTTGTTTAGACTTCTAGCATTGAGCAGTAATAGCTTTAGATTTTCTTGATTTTGATTTGCTATGTCAGAAGTACTTTCAGTTTGGCATTGCCTAAAAAAGGCACTATGGGGGGAGATAATCTTTTAGCTAATATTCAAAAGCCTAGAGGGGAGAGGGGATGCAGACCCATCCCTGGCAAAGCAGTGTGGTCTGTTGACCATCTCCTTTAATGCTGACAGATATTGCACCCCGTTACAATGACACCAGAAACTAAGCCAATTATTAAACTCAATCATCTTTTGTTTATATTGTGGCATCATCCTTGGAGAAGGTAAAATACTGCTCAATGCTAGGCTCATACCAGCCTGAGACACATATTCTGAGAGCACCCTGATGTCTCTCGTCATATAGTCTAGGGAGGTACATCTCAGGTCATTTACTCCTGCATGGACTATGACTGAGTCATAATGGTAATTCTGGTCCAATGACCTGAGTGCATGAGTAATGTGGCAGATCCTAGTCCCTGCTAAGCAACTGACAATAACTTTCTCCTTACTCAGCCTGGTGAGAAGGACATCAGTGTGTCTCACAATGGAGTCTCCAATGACTAGAATGTTGGATTGTTTGGTGACTTGCCTTATGGGCTTAGAGGTAGAGGCTCCATGAGATGTAGCTGTATGTGTTGATGTGGGTGTTGTTTTGAAAGAGTGCATTTGGGGCTGCTAAGGGTATTTGTTATGTGTACTTCATCTAGGAGGTCTTTGTGGTTTAGGAAGGTTACGTGTAAGTGCCTTAGCATATGCAGGTCTATAGCTCTGCATTGAATTGTGCGTGATGGGTGCAGTGTGTGTATTACTGAGGAATGTTATTGACATTAGGAGTACTTTTATGTGAGAAATTTGCCTCCGGTGACATTGTGTAAATACATCTCTCACATACCATATCAGTTTGTTTGAGAATTAACTGGTTGTCAATAAACATGAGACAATTTCTACATTGCCTCAGGATGCCCATGTCCACCAAGCCAGTAACAGAGACAGTAGGAAAGTTCATATCATGTTCCCTTCTAACTTGCTATACTACAACATAACTCATGTTAGTGTGGTGAAGTGCAATCTCAGGGCTGATATATTTAAGTAGCAGGAGATGTGGAGAAAAGTAATATGGTTTGTCTTATATTTGTTTCTGTATCTACTTCTGCTGGAATATAGTAAATGTTGGTATCCTGTATGTTTTCAGTATTCTGAGATTCAGTATTCTGAAATTCAGTATTCTGAGTTTCAGTCTTTTGAACTTTCTGGATTTTGGTCTGAGTCTTTTGAAATTCAAGATTTTGAGCTTTCAGTCTTTTGAAGTGAATCCATTCTATTCCTCTAAATTTAAAATAAAATGTTTAGGACCACTATCCATAATATGTTTACTTAAGGCATTTGTCAATGTTATCCTAAGTGTATCAGATTTGTGCTCTATTATATATTCTTTTAACTTCCTAGTGGTTTTTCCTACATAAAAGCAGGAGTATTTTACACACGTTGCTAAATAACCAAGTGTGCTGTATTGCACGTAGCTGAGCAATAAAAAATAAACTGTTCATTTGTTATCGGATGGTTGAATCGAATACTATTTGATGAAATATTAGCACAACAACTGCAATTCAAACAAGGAAATGTACCAATTTTTCCAACTGTATTTCTTACAATTTTAAAATCTTTATAACATAACCTACTTTTTAAATTACACAAATTCCTATATGCAAAACTTGGTCTAATACCCACTAGTCTTTGTAATTCTGGCATAATCAATAAAATATTCCAGTTCTTTCTAATAATTTTCTCTACCTCAACAGTTCTAACATTATAGGTTGTTGCATAACTAATCATGTTAATGTTTAATTTATCTATCTTTGGGTTTGTTCCAGCACCAAAGGCAGGCTTAGTTGAATTGGTTCGATTAGAAAGTATATCTTTTATAATTTCATCTACCAGAACTACATCATAATCCATTTCTAAAAATTCTTTCCCTATTTTTCCCATCTCAGACTCAGATTTCTTATCATCTATTGTTAACCTACTAATTCTTGTAAGTTGAGCCTTAATTATGCCTTTAAATACATGTGGTGCATGCATACTCATTCTAGATACATAACGATTTACATGTACACCCTTCCTATGAATATTTGTATCTATTGAGTTTGCTTTCCTTTCTACCTTGACGTCCAAAAAAGTTATCTTATCAGTGGAGGTTGTCATTTTAAAGTTCAAAAAACTGGTAGTATTATCTAGATAACTAACATACTGTATCATACTTTCATGTGTACTGTCCCAAATCAGAAAACAATCATCAACAAATCACTGATAAAATAAAAATTTTTGTTCATATTATTTCTATCACTATAGATAAATTCCTTCTCCCGTTGATGTAAAACTAAGTTAGCGTAAGTGTTGGCCATTGGCATACCCATGGCCACTCCTGCTATTTGTAAAAAAAGGCTCATTATCAAAAGGTCTTGGAGTTAGTTTTTCTTGTTTTATTGTAAGACAAGGTGACATATCAATGGAGAAGATATCTTTGTGATATAAGCATCGTGACATAAAGAGTGGAGAGGACATCTGTCAGGGATGTTATATACAACTGGGGTTGGGTGCATATAGTGAAGCTGTGCAAACCGATTTGTCTGAATATGACTGTAATGTCAACAGAGGTCTCCAACAAGTGGAACCCAGTTGCAGGCTCATAGACAACAGTAAACAGAAGCATGCATAATCATGGACAATTTCAGGATTGATTCTGAGTGATGATAGCTGCTCCTGCATGAAAACACTTGTATAGCTATTGTGACATATTGGCAATCTATGAGGGTAGTTAAGCACACCATGCTGACACTGTAACATCTGCTGGAGGTGTTAGGAAGGACACTGACTTAACTATATGTGACATTATGATCAATACATCCTACTGGACTGGTGTATATATATATATATATATATATATATATATATATATATATATATATATATATATATATATATATATATATATATGGGTCTACTTGACATGATTGAAATGTCAGTAGACCGACTTTTACAAGACCAAGAACAAAAAAGTGAAGTTTCACATGACTGAAAAGTCACTATACTGACATTCAGAAGAATGAAAGTTTGAAATGCTGACTGTACAAGCTGAATGAGTAGGAAAGCTAATGATTTTTGCACTGTAGTGTGATCTTGGCAGGGGTGGAACGTCCTATTGGACTGCAGAACTGCAGCCCTCCCAGCTGTAAAATCAAATAAATAAAAATTAAAACAAAGAAGAAAAGAAAATAAAGAAAATAAATAAAAATAAAAAATAGACGCGATTCCCGAACATCATGCATGCGCACTCGTGTGTTTACCCGATGTCAGACTGCTGGTGAACCAGTCTGGAGCATGTGCACAAAATCCAGACTGTCTCACCAGCAGACTGGATTGACATCTTAACATTTAACTCCAGATATCCCAAAAATCTATGCAGTTGTTACTGCATGGACTGAAGGGGATCGGACTGCAACATCCGCAGGCTGGTGTTCTAGTGGGAAAGACGTGCCTCTCACGGGATTCTGCTGCAGGGACAGTTGATGTACAGTCATGGATGCTGGCGATGGATTACTTACTTTCATAGCTGCTGGATTACTTACTTTGAACCATTTTCGTTGGATGCTTGCAATGGATTACTTACATTCTTGGCTGGATTTACTTTGAATAATGTTAACTTTGTGGATAGATTATTTGAACAGATCATGGCTGCTTCATTGGCAGGTAGGTACAAGGTGTGTGTGTGTGTGTGTGTGTGTGTGTGTGTGTGTGTGTGTGTGTGTGTGTGTGTGTGTGTGTGTTTGCTTATGTACTGTTTTAGTTCTCAGTTGATTTAAATTTGATCTTCATAATGCTTAATGTTATTCAAGGTTAAACTAAAATTTTCAGATGCATGACTGTTTATGAAAATAAAACTGTGCACTCTCTTCTGTATCTTTATCAAAATACAAAATACCACAAATCATGAATATGTGAATGGTCTTTGATTGCTATTCTCTTAACTAGGTTTAATAAGCACTACATTTGTATTTTATGTAAGGCCTTGCAGCAAAAAAAAAAAAAAAATGTAGGACTACCCAATAGAACTGTTACTCTTTCATGCGTCTAAAGAACTTCAGAATGCATGCAATAATTTGTACGTGATGCCAAAAAAAATCACTGTAGATAATAGTATGCAGGTATACTATTGGTGGATTATTATCTTTACAGGATTGCTGTCAAGCACAGGAACTTTACACTTTTGTTACCAAAATATATAGCTTGGACTTGGTGTCTCTATTAAGCAGACATGATTTACCAGCTAATTGTGTAAATACATAGATTTGATTGGATGACGTCTTGTAAGTATGCACATTTCCTCAAGACTCGCTAGTTTTAGACTTGAACTCTAAAACAATGACTTAGAGCAGGAAAGGAAATCAGCAACAAGTATACATTCATTCTATATTACAGCTGTTTTATTGGTTATTATTTGTAACAAGTATACATTCATTCTATATTCCAGCTGTTTTAATGATTATTATTTGTAACAAGTATACATTCATTCTATATTCGAGCTGTTTTATTGGTTATTATTTGTAACAAGTATACATTCATTCTATATTCAAGCTGTTTTATTGGTTATTATTTGTAACAAGTATACATTCATTCTATATTCCAGCTGTTTTAATGATTATTATTTGTAACAAGTATACATTCATTCTATATTCGAGCTGTTTTATTGGTTATTATTTGTAACAAGTATACATTCATTCTATATTCGAGCTGTTTTATTGGTTATTATTTGTAACAAGTATACATTCATTCTATATTCGAGCTGTTTTAATGATTATTAGTTTAATTATTTAGTGTTAACATTTCAGAAGTATCTTTCTAATTGAGGTACTCAACTTTTATATTAGGAAAGGTGTTGTCGGTAGAATTAGAAACCATCTTAATAAATGTAAATGACTACAGTTTTGCACTCTAGTAAGGTAATTCTATTAAAGATTTAATACCTCAGATTTGAAATGTTAGTGTTAGAATAATGAAAATGATTCTTACTAGTTCTGTCATTCTTACAAATTGAAATCAATCATGTTCTGGGTGACTATCTTAATAAATGCAACTGCATATCTGCACCTTTGCAGTCTGTGTTAATGACTTAATATTTTGGATTTGAAATGTTAATGATATAATAAAGAAAATGTACTTTACTAGTTTTATCATTCTTATAAATGAAAATCAGCCACATTCGAGGTGCTAATAAGGAAAGATTTCCTAACACCAATTGCCTAAATATTAAGGATAGTCAAGGCCGTATCAAGAACATTTCTGACACAGGTTGGGTTATTAAAAAATTGCTTTAACATTGAAAATCTGAGAGTTTTTGTATTTGGTAAATCATTTTAACCATAAGTAACCCAGTCTATGCCTAGAAAATTAACATCACATTACCTGTTCATATTTGAACTGAATGGTTTCAAAAATAACTGAAGCTTTGATTTCTGCTGTATCCCATATGAAAGACTGAGATTCCTCTGTGGACAGTGGTAAGGTGGCACAGGGTGTGTGGCATTAATTCCCATGAAGGTAGTGAGTAAGCTAATCTACATGTGCAGACCTGAGGATGACACTGAAAAGACCCAATGGTTCAACAGGTCATTTGAGTCTGGAGGCCTTATCTCCTTCCTCGGAAAGTCTTTGGCATATATGGTAGCAACAGTAGTGATATGCACTAAGGAAAACTGTGACTATTACAGGGGACCAGAACTGTATATGATAGGCTGGCATTGTTGCAAGCAGCTGCTAGTAATGATCATGTGAGATATGATGCATATGACATGCTTTCCATTTCCCACTTAGTATTACTACATGCAGTGTGGTGTCATGTACCACAGAGAAGACTGATTCAACACAGTAACTGGTAACAACAATGCTGGTGCAATATTGCTCTATAAGCTGTGTGAAAACACTACAAGAATGGAGTAAACTACTTGACCAAGTGAACTGTAACTGGGTGACATTGGATAGCTCAATGTGGCACCAAGATCACATGAATAACTTAATGTGATTTCAAAATTAGATGAGGACCATTGTGGGTAGAGATTAGCTCAAGAGTTTTAGAAGGTGCAAGTTGGAAGTATGTGTGTGTAAATGCCCCAGTTGCAGTGAAATCTGTAAGACTTGAACCCTGAACGTGCAGTTAACAACAGCCTGAATTTCCTACCCACCACCATTTGTGAAATCTTGCAGATTTTTCCCTCATATTTTGTTCTGTTCTGTTCCTCATAACGTCTGTGGTTTGTGAATACTTAAAATCTGAGATATTTCATGGTGCAGTGTTAGCATTGTTACCTCACAGCTGCAGGTTCTCAGGTTTGATTTTTAGCTAGGGTGGCTTCTGTGTGAAGTGTGCATGTCCTCCCTGTGTTTGTGTGGGTTTGCTTTGTTGGTGCAGTGGTAGCATTGTTGCCTCACAGCTAGAGGCTTTCTCTTTTGATTCTTGGTTGGGGTGCCTTCTGTGTAGAGTGTACATCTCCTCCATGTGTTTGTGTGGGTTTGCTCTGGTGTCCTCCCATGTTACAAAGACATGTGTCTGCAGTATTTCTCCCTGGGCCTCTGCTGAACATTGTTTTTTGTTCTGTCAGACTTTCCTGGTTAACAAATGTTAAATAAATAAAATTGACAGGCATTTGAATTTCAGACTTCATATTCTTCAGAAAGTGCATAGTAACACAAAACCTTTTAAAATTCTACCAATTTTCTAAGTTTATAAGATGAATATTTGAAATGTGTCCCTATTTTTGGGACTGTATTCCCCCATTATTGGCTTTGTCCAGATTTTTGTGCTATGGTTGAGAGCTATGGCAAGAACTGAATTCACTGAATATGTTTGAGGGCTGTATTCCCCCAGTACTGGGTTTGTCCAGGTGTTTTGTGCTAAGAGGTATACAGCTATGGTGAGAACTGAATTCACTAAATGATAGCCATTTAAGTTTCAGTCTTCCTCTCTTTTACCAAGCAGCTAATTTGGCATAGTGGTATGTTGCTCTGCTTGTTTTGCAAGGGACCTGGGTTCAAAACTAGGCAGTAAAATGTATGTTGGTAACACAGCATTTTATTCTACCGACTTTCCAAGATTATATAAGCAATGTTTGCCCCCCCCCAATCAATTTTGGCTTTTTCCAGATTTCTTGTGCTGCGAAGTTGAGATACAGTTGAGTATTAAGTAGATTTTATAAGGAGCTGAGACTTGCAGGGGAAGAGAAGTTTAGTGCTGCTTATAATAAGTCAGCTAGTGTTGTTAATAGCACAACAGGTTATGTACTTGCTTGTGATGCAGAAGGCTGTGGGTTCTACTCCCACAAGTGGTGGATGCTGCTGTACTGAGAATGTCCTCTTTGGCGAAGATACTAACTAGAAGCAACCTCTATATTAGTTACAGATCTCCTTAATGTGGAATTATTTAGATGACTTACTTCTGCAGAGATTGTGCATATTTACTGATGCTGGTGTATTGTATAAGTTTGAGTAGACTTTTTTCTGATGGAAATCTTCTCAATTGGGCAGTTTTGTCATTATTGGTGCATGCATTTTGTTTAATTGTTTACTGGAAAAATGTTCAAAACAATACATTTAAAACACCCTCTAATAACTGTACTGTATTATACAAGGAATATAATTTAATACAATCAGGAAAGTATATCACACAACACATGTATGTTTTGTGTGCAAGGGGTCTATCATTTGAAAACAGTCCAAAGTTAATCTTTATACTACCCAAATGTATTTTCTTTGAATGTGGATTTCACTGCTGTTTCAATGAATGTGAGTTTCAAGGGCAGAGTTTTAATGCTAAGTCTATTTTCATTGTGAGACTGCATTGCTTTGTTTAGCAGATGTTTTAGGGTTTGTGCTGTAAAATACAAAATAAAACTTTCAAATAAAATCCAAATCATCATAGAAGTAAAGCAGTATGCACATTGCAGTGTTTATGGTAAATGGGGAGAAATAGCCAAGTAATGGGACATTGGAATGGCTGCAGGGGGTGGTTCCATTCGACCATGATTTTGTGAGGGGGAAGGATGGCAAACTCAGACAGCCCCAGCTCAGCTGAACTGTACCTCTCAACTGTCCAGATTCTCACAGAATGAATAGATTTTTGCTTCTTTTTGGTTTGTTCCTCATAAAACTTGTGGTTTTCTGGCAAATCATTTTGGAATTAAGTCACTAAATAATGTCAGACATTGAGTTTCAGACTTCATAACCTTCAGAAAAAATGCATGCTAAAGCAAGACCTGTTCTATCAACTAAGTTTATACAAGAGCAATTTTTAGCACTGTTTGTATGTTCCCCCAATATATTTGGCCTTGTGCAGATTTCCAGCATTAACAGGTTGAGTGGTATGTGCAAATTGCTTTATAGAATTGGGCATATCCAAACCTCTCAAATGTCCCCTATTTTGGCTCAAAATGTTGCTCTCCCTCTAATCCCTCTGCAAAATGTCAATTTTGGAAGAAAACATGGAGTGTTTACAATTAATAAATAACTGTAATAATCAGAGTTAGAGATTACTTTTATTTCAGAAATGCATGTAGATTCATTTATTTTGTCAGCTGCTCAAGCTAGCAGTGCTAATATTAAAAAGTGTCCCTTCTTCGACAGGTTCCCAGCTGTATTGTGTGGCTATTTTATATTTTTGCATCACATTTTTGGTCCATTTTTCATAAAATTGTGGTTTTCTGGCAAATTAGTGACAAATCATTAAAGATTGAAGTAAGAAAATAAGGACAGACATTTCAGTTTCAGATTTCATACCCTTCCGAAAATTCATACTAACGCAAGACCTACTATTCTATTAGAACGTTTATAAGAACAATATTTAAATATTATCCTTAATTTTGGGCCTGACTTTGTCCAGATTTCTTGCTCTGAGGTTGAGAGGTATGACAAATGTGTCAGGGCCATTGCAGTCAGCCAGAGACATTTCAAGTTGTAACATACTTTTTGCATCCCACTCCCCCATGTAGTGACTGGATGTGTCCAAGCAAGGCAAGGAGCAGTTAAGCAGTGTAAGTGTGCAGAGTATCCCCCCAACCAAGGTAGACACAAGTTCTACAGTGACTTTTCATCTGTCTTGCTTGATTTTGCAGAATGTTCTGGTTTTCTGTCATATTTTTATTCTGTTGATTATGCTTCATAGGTTCATAGGTTCATAGGTTAGGGCCTAGGCGGCTAGCAGCTATACAAGCCTAGCCATAACAATTCCCTGGCTATTTCTTCCCACATTACTTACTTTCCTATATTATTCATATTATTCAGAAAGTGCCTGTTGCTCTATGTTTATGTAGCAATGATTTCATGACCAGCAGGTAAGCTTGTCTGAGACTGTAAGATGCAAGTAAGCCTACTATTAAAGAATTATCAACATTGAAAGCCTTTTTGTTGTTGCCATGCAGAGAATACTTGCATAACTAGATAACATATAAGCCTTGGGTATTGAAATGCATATGACAGTATTTATAATAAAGGACAGAATTACAGTATTTTAAGAAGCTCATTACCTTTGTTGGAGCCTTGCTATCATTTTTGCAGGCTTTACCCATAAACTACACAGAATGTCAATCTATCACGTGTGGTCAATAACCTGTGCAGTAATCCTTTAAGCAATTTATCTTGAGTTTGTTTCTTGTTTGCTGTTCATTTTTTACTTTGATCATGTTTTCCCAATGAAACAGATAGTTGTCAAGCAGCAGATGTTTTTAGGATAAGAAATATTTTTACAAATGGGGGGTATCATTGTTACTTTCAGCATGTTACTTGGTACTTTTTATAAAGCTGAATATAAATTATAATTATGGTTTGAGATGAGTGCTGCTTGTTTGTCTTGTACTTGATTTTGACTGGCAATCCAGAAATGTATTTAAAAAGTAATTTATTTTTTCATGCGTCACAACCTTTTTGCTTCCATCTAGATATTAAGTAAGCTGTCATGCAGCCAATGCATTGAAATTTTTTTTCTTCTACACTTCATTTTGTCTTGATTGGACTCTCATAATGACGGTTTGGCACCCAGGGCAACGTATTTAATTAAAGTTCCAGTTTTTGTGGTTTTGAGCATAGCCCCTCCCCTTTCTAGTTGAGCACACCCCTTCTCATTGGCCCCACCCATTTAGCTGTCTCCTGCAGCCCCCCTTTGATTTGAAGTCACCAGCCACCACTGGATCTTGAAGTTGGTATATTTATTTTGGAGGGGGTTTGCGGGGTGCAGGGGGGCAGAGCCCACCTGCAAAAATGTAAAAGTTGAAAAATAAATAATTGTAGTTATTGAATTTGAGAATTTGGAATGAATATTCATATTGGTGCTAGAGATACCATTATTGAAAAGTTATTTAAAATGCTGCAGGTGCTGCTACTGGAACCAAAGTCTGATCAATGCACTGAGCTTGTAGGCTGTTAACTTTTTCAGCACTGTATTAACTCATACGCAGTTACTAATAAAATAACTTGTCTATGTAACAGACACATACAATACTGTTACAGTTTACAGTTTTAATGTCCAAGGTTTACTTCATGATCAGTATAGATGATAACTGTCCATTCTCCATTTACTTCAGAACAAATGTGTTCTTACATGTACCAGATCTAACAAAAATCAGATCTACCCCACCATTCAGTCACTGATCTTTTTTATACACTTTTTATGAAAGCAGTCTTTTGATGTTAATTTGCTTGATGTCATGCAGTCTGTTCATTGTGTTCTTTTTCAATGTGCATTATGTGACAATCTTAAACTTTTAGGGAGCTGTTCCTGTTAGGAAGCTGTTTCTATTTCCAATCCTCCCTGTACCTGGGTTTCTTATCTGTAATTCTCCTTGAAATTTGTACCAAGCACAGAATCATTCTGTGTTACACTCACACACAGTACAATGCCAAGCCATGCATATTTCTAACTAAGAAAAGTTTAATCCTTTTGTGGATATATGCTAACAAACAGAAATGTACATGTATTTAAATGTCTATATTTTACTATATGTATTCCAACAAGCAGAAGTGTACATGCACTATTATAAGTGTCTAAATATATATATATATATATATATATATATATATATATATATATATATATATATATATATATATATATATATATATATATATATAAACAGTTCTCCATTTTTGTTTTAAAACACTCAAAAAAGTTTACAATTATATGTATTTTTTGGTCAGATCATAATTTTCATCATGATTTACAGCGAACACATTAGGAAACAGAACCTTGAGTGTTCTTTTGATACAAATTAAAACACAGTTCCATATAGTAAGTACAATAATAACAAACATTACTACCAGAATTGGATGTATAATTCAGTCTAACAAATCTTTTCCTCTTGAAGGCCGTCCTGTCAAAATGCCTCACCAATTATGAGCTATATCTGCTTCAGTTTTTCTCCAGCTTGATTAGCTTATTTTTTACAATTACAGAATTTAATTCATGTTTTAGGATTGTTCAAGTAACCTTCTGCAATTGCTGAATTAACTGTTTGCTTTCATTTATGACTTTATGTAATGATTCTAATGGAAATCCTACATTAATCATTGACAATGTCTGTGAATTCCATCGTAAAGGTATTGCAGCCTTGTTTCCTGGTATAAATACATATGTGTTATTATGCCAGATTAAATGGGTGATGTTATTAAGACAACCTACAAAGGGACGTTGTTTAGTAAATGGTAAACTTTGATTTGTTACAATACATACAAATTGTGGGCCTATCTCCATGAACATTTCAAAACTAGAAGGTAAAATTGTCCATTTAAATAGATTTATGGAATGTTGTAAAAAAACATGTTTCATATACTGGTGAGTGCTGACCACACACCAGTCCATTAGCTGTATTAGTGCAATGCTCACTTTTGTGAGTTTTATTTTGTAAATCCATATAATTTCCCTCTAGCTGGGGTAACCAATAGTGATACAGATAAAATGATGGTCCAAAAACCAGTGATGAAACTACAAATTGACACATTACTTTTGAACTTGTTACATTATAATTTGTAACTTTTCCTGTACAGTATGTATTTGTGCAGACCATTTGCTGCCCATGCATTTCAATCCAGTTGTTACTCAGGACTAATCTTTTAAACATGGCCATCCCCACGTATTCATTGCTAGACATTAATTTCATTTGCAGTGAATTTTTTTGTATTTATGCATATAGGGACTGCAAAGTACATTTAGTCCTATCTGCAAATTTAGCAACATTAACATCAAACCCTAATCTGCTAATTAAAGAGTCATTAAAGCACTGTAAACAAATATTTTGAAAATGTATATGTCTCTTTTGTGATGCCCATATAGTAGGCAACCATTGTGTCTGTAAATGTACAATTTGTGATATATCCTGTCTTGTCAGTTTTAATCTATTTGCCAATATTTCTATGTCAATTGAGTTGAATGCCCCTAAGCCTGTACCCATACCCCCTAAAAGGGTATTGTACAAGGCTCTTAATCTTCTACAGCCAGTGATGTCATGAGGGTGTGAAATATTAAAATGTACTACTGTTTCTTGATAGTTTTGTCCCATTACCATACATGTTGATGGCACCCTGATTACTTGATCAAACTTGGCTGTGCAATTATTATTAAAGTTTCTGATAACAAAAAGCTCAGGCTGTCTTCCAATGATTACTGAATAATTAATACTGACCAGTATGTTTCCCTCTTATACTTTATTTTAGTCCCTTCTGCAGTACCATTTGCATAGTCAGTGTAAAATTGAAAAAGTACCCTTCCCCTGTAGTATGCAGCATTTTTTTGCAGCATTGTTTTGCAAAGACACATTTGCTTTACATGGTGAAAGCTGGATATAGATTGGTCCTCTAGCTGTCTTACAGGCTATGACACTCTGGTCTAAGGAAAAGGTTTTTATCATGACATTTTTGTCCCTTTGGACAAGATAAATTACCCTGAGTTTTATTTGTAGTATCATATACTCTGTACAACTTTATATTAGTAATAGTGCTTCTGTACACTTGTTTTGATGGAGTTTCTGCTATTTCTAGTGCTATTATACAATTAGAAAAATTGTAAAAAAACAAAATAGTTATTGATTTAACTAACCCATACTTAAAACAGATATATTTACATTATTTACATTTGCTGTTGTTTGCCTTTTTCTTGTACATTTTAAACAGATGCACTTTACGTGTAAAGATAATACATGCATGTCACTCTTGTGACTTTATGTTTTTACTGTTTTTACCTACTCTCATTTGATTTCTATGCACTAGAACTGTTCTGTTTTTCATTTTTTACCTTTTGACAGATTATCTGCAACACAAATTTATTAATTTATCTGAAATGGAGATTTTGAAATTATTTAACAGCTTAGCTATGAGATGCTGTTTAATTTATAAGCATTTTGATTTAACTGGATGAAAGTTTTAAAACATTTGGGAATAAAAATCTAAAGGCATCTAAATAAAGCATCTGTCCATACATTTGATTCTGCTGTGTATGCTAACCATTTTCCAAATGTAGAGAGGTGTGCTGTAAATTGTTTTCTGTTAGCTTAGCTAACCACTGTTTAAGGTCTGGAGTTTCTTTCTTTAACTCTTTACTAACCAGATTACTCTTGTCTTATAATTCTGCATGAGCTGTCTGATATTGCTTTGTAACCTGTTCTGCTGACTCTAAAGCTCCTATACATTTCATTAAAAAAATGTTTGCATATCTTGTCTAAATTTTCTGAACTCATTTTGTTTGTCTTTTAGAAGTTTATTACATTCTTCTGTCACTTCACCATGAACCTTGTCCCTGTCCTTATCTGTTTTGTGCTGTACAGTGACTTTATTTCACTTTTTCTAAAGAGTGTAACAAGATGAACAGAATATTCTGTCAATAACTGATTTGACAGTTGTTCTAGCTCTGAAATTAGCATATTGACAGGACATAACTGTTTAACATCTGGATATAATGTAAGAGCATTACCCTTTTCTGTTTATTTATCATTATTTATTATTAGGAGATGTTTCTTTGCAATTTAACTTGTTAGCAATGGTCTGCACTGTATTTTATGGCACTGTACACAGAAAGCAGTTTCACATGACTCACACAATAAACATTTACTGTCATACCACAAATTTTTCTGTTGAAGATACCAGTCAAATGTTACTACCCATTTACTTAATACATGTACATTAACTTGCCCTAATAAGGTTTTACATTTACCTGTATGTTGCCTATAACAGTTCTGTAATCTCTCCCAAATGTTATCTGGTCATTCCGACACATTAGGAGTAAATCTCTGTTTGCACTTTTTACTAGCCTCTCTAATGACATCCGTACTGCATGTAATACAGAAAGATTTCTTACTAGTTTCACCAGTATACAGATGGCCAGTCTGATTACTGTAGATGGTTTTAAAACTTCTGTAATTATTCAAGAAGCTGGTGAAAAGAAACTGGCAGTTGCAGATTCAAAACTTTGAAACTCACCTACTTGAAGAATTTATGGTACTGTGACCTTTCTGCACAGCAGTCTCACTCCGGATCCAGATGTCTGGGAAATGTACTGCTGCAAACTGTAGAAAACTGAAATGCTCCTATTCAGGACTCAATCACATACATACATTTATTATTTTATTATTTATTTTACATTTGTTGACCGGGCTAGTCTAGCTGGATATGTGTCCATTTTCAGTAGACGCCCGGGGAGAAAAGCTCCAAGCAAAAAAAAAATGGGAAATTTAACAATGCATATAACTATGAGAAGTACAATACAGAGTTAGCACTCTGATAGAGAACAGTTATAAAATAAATTTGTAAAACTAAACACTTTTAGTGGAAATTAAACTAAATAAATGTTAGTTACTGTGCCTTTACTGTTTACTGGAGTGACGCTATGCAGGCACCACTTCCCCTGTGTTTGAATACAAGCCAGGCTCACCACTGAAAAGTTATTTAAAATGATGTATGATGCTGCTTGCTGCTGCTGGAACCAAAGTCTGATCAATGCACTGAACTTTGCAGACTACCTTTTTCAGCACTGTATTAACTTCTGCACAATTGATCAGTATAGATGGTAACTGTCCATTCTCCATTTACTTTAGAACAAATTATATCTACTCCACCATTCAGCCACTGTTCTTTTTTATACAATTTTTATGAAAGGGGTCTTTTGATGTTAATTTGCCTGATGTCATGCAGTCTGTTCATTGTGTTCTGTTTCAAGGTGAATTATGTGACAATCTTAAACTTTTAGGGAGTCATTTCTGTTAGGAAGGTGTTTCTGTTTCTTATCCTCCCTGCACCTGAGTTTCTTATCTGTAATTCTCCTTGAAGCTAGTAACAATTACAGAATCATTGTGTGTTACACAAAAACTGTAGGATGCCAAGCCATGCTTATTTCTAACTAAGAGAAGTTTAACCCTTTTGTGCATATATGCTAACAAACAGAAATGTACATGCATTTAAATGTCTATATTTTACTATATGTATTTTAACAAGAAAAAGTACACATGCCCTATTATATATATCTAATACTTATGAATATTCAGTGGGATTTTCTTTGATTATGCCAGTGTTGATTGGTGGGCGTGGTGTAGGTGAGGTTAGGTACATAGTTTGTTTTTTAAAATGGCAGTGTACTTTTGCTACTGTGTTAGTTTTTAGTCTTGTAATTGCATTGACTGTGAGGTAAGTCGAGATTTTGTTGGTTTGGTTTTGTGTATGTTGGGCATTTCAAGGATTAGGTTTGTGAGTTTTCAGTTTTGTGGACTCGGTCTTGTAAAAGTTGGTCTACTGACATTTCGATCATGTGAAGTAGACCCATATATATATATATATATATATATATATATATATATATATATATATATATATATATATATATATATATATATATATATATAGCACAATCCACACTGTCATAAATGTAACCCATGCCATAAATAGGTTCAAAGGTGTTTATTACGCTAACGACCACAGGCTTTTTTAAGCCTAGCCGTGCATCCCAAATCTGTGACAGGTTCTGATATCCTTGATAAGTGTAAGGAAGGGACTGGGAGATGAACCATTTGCAGGTTACTTGTGTCCATTAAAGACATAGGTGCCAAACCAGGGATGAATTTCTGGTTTCCTATCCTATTGTGCAAGTTGCACTTGAATTGGGTTAGGAAGGAACTCTGCTTCACATGGCTGGGGAGCCTGTTCCATAGACAGGGTAGTCTCTGGGATACATACCTATCTCTCCAGCAGGTCATATTTATATCACAGGCAAGGTTTAAGTCTTTAAAACTGTTAATTCTGGTGCTGTTCATTTTGTGGATATGCAGGAGGTTCGTCAGAGTGGGGTCTAGCAATGCCCTGTCTGCCAGGCAAAGATCTCCCCTCAAAAGCCTGTAGGAGACAGAATACAGGGATAGGACCTTGAAGTGGTCTGCATAGGACATATTACTTACACCCTGTATTCTTTTAGTGAAGAACCTCTGTGGGTGTTCCAGTTGTTGGATATGCCTGGTTAGGTACATACCAAAGGGGGCACTGTACTCAATGATAGGTCTGATGAATGCTGAGTACAGTGGAACAATGACTTCTTTGGACTTAGATGCCATAGCTTTGTTTATAAATTGTGCAACATAGAATAATTTCCTCAATGCTGTAGACATGTAATGATCAAAGGCTAGATTACTATCTATGTGTGTCCATAAGCCCCTGACTACTGGGTCAACTACATGGTGTGTTGTCAATATGACAGTTACCAGGGAAGGATGACTTCCCAAAGGATACTATTATGCATTTCTTGGTATTTAGTTTTATTCCATGGCTCTGACACCAGTTGTTTGTCTGTGTCAACCCATCCTGGAGAACATTTGTGTCAGTGTGAGATTGAATGACAACTCCTAATTTGGAATCATCTTCAAATTTTGTCAGCCAGAGACCACTGCCATTGGCCTTGACTTCTGAGAAGTAAATGCCAAAAAGGAGTGGTCCAAGGACTGATCCTTGACAGACTCCACTTGTGAATGGCCTCTTTGTACAGGTGGACTCTCCAATTTTAACTTCCTGGGTACTGTCTGTGAGCCAGTTGGCTATCCACCGGGTGACATATGGGTTTGCACCTAACCTCTTGAGATTGTCAACAATGCCTGAGTGGGGTATTCTGTCAAATGTCTTGGCCAGATCAAGGTAGGCAGTGTGAATCATTTTGCCCTCATCCATTCCTTTGGTGATCTTTTCAAAGAAGTCTACATGGTTGAGTATACATGATATCCCCTTGACAAAACTAAACTGGGTTGGGACCAGTGTTTGGAGGTTTACTCTATCTCTGTTGATCATCTCCATGATAATTCTTTCCATGGCTTTGCATATATGACTAGTGAGACTTATGGGTCTGTAGTTTCCAGGGTCTATAGATGGCCCACCTTTGTGCAGAGGGATGATTGTTGCATTAATCCATTCATGAGGCACAAAGCTTGTTTGGATACTGCAGTAAAATAGTAATTCCAGAGGCCCTAATAGGTCATGTTTATTGGTCTTAGAGAGAGCATTAAGGACCTGTTCCCTAGTGATAGTAGGGGGAGTTATATTTGATGATATTTCTTGAGGGAAGGTTGAGGGGGAGAGAGGAGTAAAGTTGTAGCTGAATTTATCATCCAGAAGGTTTGCTATATCTTCTGGCTCAATATAGATGGGTCCATTTACAATGAGCTCTGCACGCAATTGTGTATTGCCTTTGAGGTTGCAGACATAGCTAAAGAATGCTTTGTGGTTGTTCTTGGCCTGGGAGGCCAAACTTACCTCAAATTTGGCTTTGATAGACTTTATTTGTGCTCTGAGTTGTTTGTTTAGTTTGATAAAAGTGCTTTTATCCTGCTGGGTGCTGCACCTCCTAATTTTTGCCATGATTGTCTTCTTTCTGTTATATAGCCAATTGATTTTGTGAATCCACCAGAGTGGCTTGTTTTTTGAGTTAGTTCTGTAGTTCTTCCTGGTGGGTGCAGCTGCCTCTATGCAGCTATTACCATGCTTGTACAGGGTTTCTGTGAACAGTTCTGCACAGGCAGAAGTGTTCACAGGATTTATAGGAGCTTGAAATTTTGCCAGGTTCTCAATAGCAGGAGGATAGCCTCGAATAGTTCCTGAATATTCCAGGTTTAGCTGGGGTTCCAGGTTTTATTTTTACTTCAAAGGAGATGATTTTGTGGTCTGACCTTACCAGGAAAGACATTGCAGTAGGGGATGTGCAGCAGACTCCCATATTAGTGAGGAACATATCCGGTATGGTTGCACCCCTGTTTGGTGTATTGATTATCTGGTCCAGGGAGTTTGTGTTTACAAAATCCAGGAATCTTTGTGCCTGTGATTCCCAATTATTACTGGGGTAATTAAAGTAACTCATGAATATGGTATTGAGTTTAATGGTTAGTGTTTCTAATAATTTAAATACATGATATGGGTTTCCTGGGTCATAGAGGAGGACCTATAGCTTGCAAGGAAGTGGTATTGGATTTTACCTATGGTGTTTTGAGCATGCAGCAACTCAACTGCATTGTCCTGTTTGACCAGCCTTGAAGAATATTTATTTTTGATGTAAACAGAGAGACCACCACCTTTAGTCCCTGCCTGTGAAGTTGCTGGCTTAAATGTGTGGAAGGCATTATAACCTTGCACTGTTGGTGTGCTATCTGCAGCTTTAAACCATGTCTCAGTGACTGCACAGTGATCAGCATTCTCTAGGGTAAAGAGAGCTTCTAGGGAGTGGAGTTTTTTGTTTAGACTTCTAGCATTGAGCAGTAATAGCTTTAGATTTTCTTGGTTTTGATTTGCTATGTCAAAAGTACTTTCAGTTTGGCATTGCCTAAAAAAGGCACTATGGGGGAAGACAATGTTTTAGCTAATATTCAAAAGCCTAGAAGGGAGAGGGGATGCAGACCCATCCCTGGAAAATCAGTGTGGTTTGTTGACCATCTCCTTCAATGCTGACAAATATTGCGCCCCCTTAGAATGACAACAGAAACTAAGCCAATAATTAAACTCAATCATCTTTTGTTTATATTGTGGCATCATCCTTGGAGAAGGTAAAATACTTTTCAATGCTAGGCTCATACCAGCCTGAGACACATATTCTGAGAGCACCATGATGTCTCTCATCATATAGTCTAGGGAGGTACGTCTCAGGTCATTTACTCCTGCATGGACTATGATTGAGTCATAATGGTAATTCTGATCCAATGACCTGAGTGCATGGGTAATGTGGCAGATCCTAGCCCCTGCTAAGCAACTGACAGTAACTTTCTCCTTACTCAGCCTGGTGAGAAGGACATCAGTGTGTCTCACAATGGAGTCTCCAATGACTAGAATGTTGGATTGTTTGGTGACTTGCCTTATGGACTTAGAGGTAGAGGCTCCATGAGATGTAGCTGTATGTGTTGATGTGGGTGTTGTTTTGAAAGAGTGCATTTGAGGATGCTGAGAGTATTTGTTATGTGTACTTCGTCTAGGAGGTCTTTGTGCTTTAGGAAGGTTACGTGTAAGTGCCTTAGCATATGCAGGTCTATAGTTCTGAGTTGAACTGTGCATGATGGGTGCAGTGTGTGTACTACTGAGGAACGTTATTGACATTAGGAGTACTTTTATGTGTGAACTTTGCCTCCAGTGACATTGTGTAAATACATCTCTCACATACCATATCAGTTTGTTTGAGAATTAACTGGTTGTCAATAAACATGAGGCAATTTCTACATTGCCTCAGGATGCCCATATCCACCAAGCCAGTAACAGAGACAGTAGGAAAGTTCATATCCATCGCAACTGACCTTTTTTTATTGATTAGATAGTTGGAGTGAGACTATCAGTCACTGTCAGAAGTATCTGGTTTGCAACTGTGTGGACAGTGCTTGTCACTGCAAACTAGTTGTCCCATGTACAATTAGGTATTTGAGAAATTTCAGTTGTGCATTTACAGGAAAAAAAGGTGTCTGAGTCTATATAGAGCAGTGCCAAACACTTGAGGGGGAAGCTAATACATAAACCCTAAAAATTTAAGGATAAAGTATGTAGGCAGATATGCTCAGTGGCGGCTGGTGACTTCAAATCAAAGGGGGGCTACAGGAGACAGCTGAATGGGTGGGGTCAATGGGAAGGGGTGTGGCCAACTAGAAAGGGGAGGAGCTATGCTCAAAACCACAAAAACTAACTAAATACACTGCCCTGGGTGCCAAACTGTCATTATGAGAGTCCAATCAAGACAAAATGAAATGTAGAAGAATTAAAATATTTCAATGCATTGGCTGCATGACAGCTTACATAATATCTAGATGGTAACAAAAACGTTGTGAGACATGAAAAAATAAATTACTTTTAAAATACATTAATGGAATGCCAGTCAAAATCAAGTATAAGAAAAACAAGCAGCACTCAACTCAAACCATTTCTTGCACTGCAGTTCTAATTATAATTTATATTCAGCTTTATTTAAGTACCAAGTAATATGCTGAAAGTAGAAATCTCTGATGCCCCCACTTGTAACAATGTTTCTTACCCAAAAAAAGACCTGCTGCCTGACAACTATCTACTTGTTTCATGGGGAAAACATGATCAAAGTAAAAAATGAAAAGCAAACAAGAAATAAGCTCAAGATACATTGCTTAAAAGGATTACTGTACAGGTTATGGACCACACGATTGGCATTCTGTTTAGTTTACAAGTAAAGCTGCAGAGATGACTGGAAGTCCCCAAGTGTAATGAGCTTCTTAAAATAATGTAATCATGTCCTTTATTACAAATACTGTCATATGCATTTCAATACCCAAGGCTTACACATTATCTAGTAAAGTATTCTATACATGGCAACAACAGAAAGGCTTTCAGTGTTGGCAATTCTTTAACAGTATGCTTATTAATGCTTACTTGCATCTTACAATCTCAGCCAAGCTTACCTGATGGTCATTAAAGTATTTCTACTTAAACACAGAGCAACAGGCACTTTGAGTAATAAGCATAAATCAACAGTACATAAAATATGACAGAAACCAGACCATTCTGCAAAAATCAAGGACAGATGAAAAGCCACTCTAGTACTTGTGTCTACCTTGGATGGGGGGGAATACTCTGCACATTTACACTGCATAACTACTCCTTGCCTTGCTTCGACACATCCAGAGTCACTACATGGGGGAGTGGGGTGCAACAAATATGTCACAATTTGAAATGTCTCTGGCTGATTGTGATGGCCCTGACACATTTGTCATACCTCTCAATCTCAGAGCAAGAAATCTGGACAAAGCCATACATAGAAGTGGGACAAAGGCACAAAAATAAGGACAATTTTTAAATATTGCTCTTATAAACTTAGAAAGATAATAGAATAGGTCTTGCATTAGTATGACTTTTCCGAATGGTATGAAATCTGAAACTCTAATGTCTGTCATTATTTTCTAACTTCAGTCTTTAATGATTTGTCACTAATTTGCCACAAAAAAAAACAATTTTATCAAAAATAGACTAAAAATGTGATGTAAAAATATAAGATAACCACACAATACAGCTGGGAACCTGTCAAAGAAGAGAGACTTTAATATTAGTACTGCTAACTTGAGCAGCTGACAAAATAAAAGAATACATGCATTTCTGAAATAAAAGTAATCTATATATCTGATTATTACAGTTATTTCTTAATTATAAATCCTCCACGTTTACTTCCAAAATTGCTATTTTGCGGAGGGATTATTAGGGGGAAGAGCAACATTTTGAGCCTAAATCTGGGACAGTTGAGAGGTTTGGCTATGCCTAATTCGATAAAGCAATTTATTTGCATGTACCTCTCAACCTATTAATGCAATAAATCTGGACAAGGCCAAATATATTGGGGGAACATATAAACAGTACTAAAAATTGCTCGTATAAAGTGAGACAGTAGATAGAACAACAGGTCTTACTTTAGCACACATTTTTCTGAATGTTATGAAGTCTGAAACTCAGTGTGTCATTATTTAGTGGCTTAATTCCTAAATGATTTGCCAGAAAAACCACAAATTTTATGAGGAACAAACCAAAAATAAGAAGCAAAAATCTTTATTCTTTGAAAATCTGGACAGTTGGGAGGTATAGTTCAGCTGGGGCTGTTTTTAAGTTTGCCGCCCTTCCCCCTCACAAAATCATGGTTGAATGGAGCCTCCATCTGCAGCCATTCCAATGATCCATTACTTGGCTATTTCACTCCATTTACCATAAACACTAATGTGCATACTGATTTACTTCTATGATGATTTGGACTTCATTTGAAAGTTTTATTTTGCATTTTACAGCACAAATACTAAGACATATGCTAAACAAACTTAGCATTAAAACTTATCTGCCCTTGAAACTCACATTCATTGAGACAGCATTGAAACCCACATTCAAAGAAAATACATTTTGCCAGTGGCAGATAAAGATTAATTCTGGGCTGTTTTCAAATCATAGGCCCCTTGCATATGAAACATACATGTGCTCTTTGATACACCTTCCTATTGCTTTGAACATTTTCCAGTAAACAATGAAACAAAATGGATGCACCAATAATGACAAAACTGCCCAATTCAGAACATTTCCATCATAAGTCTACTCAAACTTCTACAGTCCACCATTATCAGTAAATATGCACAATTCTACAGTCCACCATTATCAGTAAATATGCACAATTCTACAGTCCACCACATTATCAGTAAATATGCACAATCTCTGAAGTAAAAAGTCATTAAATAATTCCACATTAAATAAATCTGTAACTAATGAAGAGGTTGCTGCTAGCAAACACCTTTATAATTCATGGTTTCATCGAAAAATAAAACGTCTGATGCCCCTGAGGAATAAATTGCCTATATTACATTAAAAATGATAAGCTAGTAATATTGCAATAGGAAATGGATGGCAAACTGATAACAGGCTCATAGTATCTTATCTTTTTCAGTGCAGCAACATTGACCCATTGTGGGAGTAGAACCAACAAACTTCTGCATCAAAAGCAAGTATATAACCTGTTGTGCTATTAACAATGTAAGTTGACGTAGCATAAGCAGCACTAAACTTCTCTTTCCCTGCAGCTTTCAGCTCCTTGTAAAATCTACTCAACACTGAACTGCATCTCAACTTTGCAGCACAAGAAATCTGGAAAAAGCCAAATTTATTGGGGGGGGGGTCAAAGGACCAAACACCAGGGACACATTAAACATTGCTTGTATAATCTTGGAAAGTTGCTAGAATAAAATGCTGTGTTACCACCATACATTTTACTGCCAAGGTCCCTGTGCAAAACAGTCAGAGCAACATACCACTACACAAAATCGGCTGCTTTGTGAAAGAGAGGAAGACTGAAACTTAAATGGCTATCATTTAATGAATTCAGTGCTCACCATTGACACCATTCATCCACCACAAACAGACACAAATATGTGTACACTTACAATAAGAAGGCATATACATCTAGACACCAAACCTACTCACTAACATTGTTCCTGTATAAACACACACACACACACACACACACACACACACACACCAGACATTTTCACTGCAGTGAATGAATCCAACAAAACCAATACATAGTCTTTGAAAGCCCTAAGTGTGCAAAGATCTGGCTAAGGCTACAAGTAGTGAAAGAACTTAGACAAGTTGAAGAGACATGCCAGAATATACCTCTAAAAGAGCAGAGTGAAAAAAATAGTGGACAAAAGTGGACCTATACATTAAAATGTTGCATCCTGTAGGGGTTGCAAAGCAGGAAGAAAAAGTATAATTTCAACCTGGAAATACTGCTAAACAGGGAGGTAATGGAAAGAGCCCAAAAGAAGGGAGCTGTAGCTTAGAGGGTGTATTCTATAGCAAAGAAATTAGACATTATGAAAAATATAACAAGTAAGGCTAAATTCTAAATTTCCTGTCACATTAAACAGCCCAAGGAATCAAAAAATCTGAGCAGCAGCTAGGTGCTGAAAGGGGAGAAACATAACAGCAAAAAAAAAAAAAAAAGTTTTATTAGGATGGTTAAGTGAAATGGGACCTGGTCAGAGTTCCAAACTCATTTGTGTCAAGGAAGAGACTAAGCAAAATATATATTTAAATAAGAGAAAGAAGTACAAATGAAAATAAATAATTTGCAAAGGGGGGCAACCTAGAAAATAAAAAATGAACTGAGAGGATCATGTTTAGTCAATGTAATATTGTTCTAAATTGTAGTAAGACAGTATAACTTATCATTTACAATTGTTCTAACATTTAGTAGGGCAGTAGAAGAAGATGCTGTCAAGTACTGCTTTAGTTTTTATGTCTCCAGGATGTAATGCATTTTTATATATCATCAACTTGGATTCCATATATGAGTTGTGAAAAAAAACATGCATTGATTACACTGGATAAATACTTAAAAATATCTGTGGATTAATATGTCACAAATAGGATATCTATAAATTGATGATGATGTCAGTCAGACCTTTTTTCCATCAACTGACTTCTAAGGAAAATAACACCAAAAAAATAAAAAAATTAATACCACATGAAACACCATCAAAAATCATAACTCAGATGTAACCTACTATAAGAGTAAAATCTCATCACAAAACATCACTATGAAGTAAAATAACACAAAGTATAGGAAGCAAAGCTATAACATCTCAAAATACAGCAGTAACATCTTAGCTCAGCTTAAAGCTTGCTCCTGTATTTGTTCTCCTTTTGTAATAGGCAGAAGATGAGACTCTGTAATTAACATTCTTTTACCACTTCCAAAAAAAAAAATTAACTCCAACTACAACATTAACACCATTCAAACAATAAATAAAATGTATACATTTAGTACCCTGTCCAGCCAATATGAATACCACTGTTGTCCAATTAAAAAAGTTAAATGGTTGTCCGTCATAGCATGAGGAATACTGTTACTTTACTCCTTCAAAATGCTGAACATTAACTACAGCCTCTCCCTTACTGACAGACTAAATATTGGATCCAGTTTTGATTCTCTCGTAAGTATAAATAATGAAGTAGTTCGCCTCATAAGACTCAACTTTGTGCTAGTCTTTTTTGAGAAAAGTAGTAGCAAAATCTAATTTGCAAATTGTTATCAGATCCACCCTCAGCTAAACACAGATGCAATCAGAGAGTCCTTATTTTGTCCATCTGCCTGCTGCCTATCCTCCTCTTGGCTGGTTGACCTAGTCATTCGCTGGGAGCAGTCCAAGGGAGGCTATTTTTAAGACAGTACAGACACAAAAACAAAAACACACCGAAACCTACACAACCAAATGTATTTTCATCTATTCACAGTCACCCTTTCCATACCAGCCACTGACACCATTCATCCATCACAAACAGACACAAATATGTGTGCACTCACAATAAGAAGGCATACACATCTAGACACCAAACCTACTCACTAACATTGTCCCTGTATAAACACACACACACACACACACACACACACACACACACACACACACACACACACACACACACACACACACACACACCTCTACCTGACCAAGCAAGCCCAGCGACCAACACACAGCCCTTTACCTACCTAGCCCAGCGATCAATTGAACAGCAAGCCACAGACTGATCTACGGGAAACACACAGCCCTCCAGCGACCGACCGACTGACCAATCCACAGGAAACACACAGCCCTCCAGCGACCGACCGACAGACCGACTGATCCACAGAAAACACATAGCCCTCCAGCGACCGACTGAACAGCAAGCCACAGACTGATCCGCAAGACCGACCGAACAAACAACAAGCAAACCCACGCAGTGAAAAAGTCCCACAAGAGCAGCTCATCCCTCTTCATTGGTCCTGACTGCGGCTGAAGCAGTTCGGTCCACCTCTGTTCTGTGCGGTCGTCACCGCACAGATTTCTGGTACCTCACAGCAAGGATTGCTGGGTACCTCTGTGACCATATCAGGACTGCTGGTAAGGCAGTCTGGGATCGCTGCTTTTATGTTTTAGTTTTACAGATTTTTTTTTTGTTATTTTCCTAAGTGGGAGGGCTGCAGTCCGGCAGTCCGATAGGACGAGCCGCCCCTGGATATGCTGAAGTTAGAAACAATCAAGCAGTACTTTCTGAAAACAAAGTATTAGTTGTCAAGAATGATGAAAAGAGGCAAGTCACATGAATGACTACTGACTGGCTACTACTAATGCTGGTCTCACCACAGTTTCGCTCTGTTGGGATACAATGCTCCTTTGCTTCTTCTCTCACGGAAGCAAAATGTTAGTACCAATCCCAAGAAAAGAAGCAGGCCACAGCCTGCTTGGTCTTCCACAGTCTTGTCTCAAATGATGCAAGGATCTGTAGGCTTGTAGACATTTTCTGGTAGATGCCTTGAATAGTAACCAGGCCAATCAGGTACATTAAGCACAGACACTCATTCTCCAACCAGAAGCAGTCAGGAATCAATGCACTCTGCTTCTTGTCTCACCAGGATCAGAATATTAGCACAGATTCCAAGCTGTCACCTGTAAAACAGTTATTACGCTTTCTGGTGATCAGCAGTCTTCAGAAATTAATGTCCCTATACTCCTTCTCTCACCAGGAGAAAACAGAAGCACTAATACCAAGGTGACTACAGAGAGGCAGAATGTGGAGTTTCCAATAACTGGTTGTCTTGCAATAGATGCTTAAAGATAAGATGAAGAAAAAAATATTTATCCTAAATACTGCAGTGTGGACTAAGCAGTTAGATATGAAAGTATGTAACTTAAGTTTTAGCTGTTTAAAAAGTTAAGTTTTAGTGGAGGACCACTATTTTTAAAAGAACAAGATAGACTGAAAGGGGATGGGCACTTTTGTATTCTGGTACTATGGAATACAATTGGATGGCCAATAAGTTTAAATAGCTGAAGGGGAGTGATTTCACAAAATGATAATTTTGTGCTCACGCACACCAACCAGTGAAAGGAAAGAGGGAACAAGATATATGGTCAAATTAACATAAGGGGCAGGCAACTAGAAAGACAGTGGTGTTTAAGAACACAACAGTAACAGGGTGGGAGAGTTGGAAAAAATCTGTCTGACTCATAAGAGACAGCAGAGCTGTGGTCTCTTTTCAAGTTTTAATATGCAGTTAAAAGCATAATACAAGTAAAACAGTTTAAAGAAAACAAATCACAGTATACAAAATAGAAAAAGGCAATAAAGTAATACAAAATGCAAGAAATAGAAAGCAAATTAACCTTTCCCTCACAGCGACCTATAGCAGAGTCTGGGTGAGCCTTTCCAGTAAAGTTGTCAAATATGTATCGTGTGGATCACCAAAGCAGTTATCAGACATGTATCTGGTATAACACCTTGATGGAGGTTCTGCACCATCGGATGGAAATTTTTATGCAACAAAAGGAATACCTAAGTATGGCCAATAAGATGCGTGAGAAGAGCTCACTGTGGCAAAGGTGGTACACTTAAATAACGAACAGGAAAGGACCTAGCAGACAGCCTTGATGTACGAACCTGATCAATGGACTTGAGATATAGGTCACCGCACACATTTCAACATATTTAAATGCTATGTATGTGATCCACTGCTCTACCCACTTGGTAATACAGGTGTTTATGACTATATCTAACAGTGTTGAGTAAATGCCTCAGTGTGGATTTGTGTCAAATGCAAGGCCTGGTCAGGTTCCACAGGATGATAGTGTTGCCATCATGCATGCCCTCAATGACTTTTTTGAGGACACTAAACAGATATAACAGACATGGATGTAGCAATAATAACTCACACTTGTCTGTTGCACACAGCCAGGATATTACTAGTTTCCATTTAGAAAAGGTCCATGAGTAAATGTTGGTCTACCTCACAGAGGAGGAGAGTCAGAATGCATCTATACATAGGTTCATAGGTAAGTACTAGACTATCTGTCTGAGGGCATCTATAAGCCTAGCCAGAATGTGTTGGCTTTCACCACCCCCTTAGATTAGTTTCCTGTGCCTCGGTCCAGCAGAGCATTAGTTTCCTGTCCCTCTGTCCAGCAGACCCACTGCAGTGATCCCCAGGGTAAATTTTCTGTTTATCATCCACTCATCAAGGTTTCTCTTGAAGAGTGTTAGTGAGGGGCTCTGTCTAATGTAGATTGGAATCCTGTTCTAAAGCATGGGGAGTCTCTGGGACAGGACTCTATCCCTCCAGCACGTCCTACTTATCATTGTGGTGAGGTTTAGATCCTAAGAGTGTGTGGCTCTTGGGGATTTGTTTTTTTTTTAGGTGGAGCATGTCCATCAATTCTGGGTTGCACATGGCCTTGTGTGTCAGGCAGAGATCACCTCTGAATAAGAAGTATGCAATCGAGTACAGCTGGAGTTTCTTCAGTCAGGCTGCATAGGGCATCTGTTTGAGGCCAGTAATCCTCTTGGTGAGGTACTTCTGTGGTCTTTCCAGCTGTTGCAGGTTTCTTGTAAGGTACATCCCAAATGGGGCACTGTACTCTATGATGGGTCTGATGAGTGATGAGTAGAGGGGCACAATAACCTCTTTTGTTCTAGATGCGAATCCTTTTGTGATTAGGTGGGCTACATAGAAGGATTTCCTAACCACCTTGGTAATATGATTATCAAAGGAGAGATTACTATCTACTTGGGTCCCCAGATCCCTTATTACATTTTCTGCATTTAGGGGACTACCATGTATGTGATAGTTTGCGGGCACTTTGTTTTTTCCAAAGACGATGACTATGCAATTTTTGGCATTTAGCTTGAGGCCATGATTTTGACACTAGGTATCCGTCTCAGTGAGAACCTTCTGGAGGATGTCTGTATCAGCTGGAGAGTCAATTATGGTCCCCAGTTTGCAGTCGTCTGTGAACTTGGTCAGCCATAGTCCTTCTGTGCTTGCCTGTACCTCTGAGAAGTATATACCGAACAGGAGGGGTCCCAGGGCTGAGCCCTGGGGGACGCCACTTGTAACCGGTTTAGAGTCGGACCTAGAGCCTGCAACTCTCACCATGTGGGTTCTATCCATGAGGCAATTTGCAACCCATCTCATGATGTAGGGGTTTATGTTCAGGCTGGTGATCTTGTCTATAATTCCAGAATGGGGAATGGTGTCAAAAGCCTTTGCGAGGTCTAGGTAGGCTGTGTGGCCTCCTTTCACTTGTCTAAAGCCCTGATAATGTCTCAAAGAAGTCCACCAGATTTTGGAGGCATGATCTTCCCTTAACAAAGCTGAACTGGTAGGGTCCAAAGTTTGGAGGTTCCCAATGTCTCTGTTAATGAGTTCCATGATGATGTGCTCCATAGCCTTGCAGACCAGGCTAGTCAGGCTTATAGGGTGATAGTTCCCACGGTCTGTTGTGGCTCCACCTTTGTGGAGCGGGGTAACTGTTGCTGTGCACCACTCTATGGATATGTACCCTATAGAGAGGCTGAGTTTGAACAGTGTGTTTAGGTGAGTGGTTAGTTCATTTTGGAGCTCATGTAAGACACAGCCTGGGACACTGTCCGGTCCGATTGAAGCTGTATTTTTCACTTTGGATAGGGCTGTTTTAACCTGTGTGTCAGTGATTGTTGGGGCTCTACATTCTTCTGGTATGGTTATGGGCCCTTTAGGGGGTGAAGGGGGGGTGAAGTTTGCACTAAACCTGTCTGCCAGAATGTTGGCAATAATAGTTGTTTCAGCGTATTTTGTGCCATTCTGCACTAACTCAGAGCAGATCTGAAAGTTTCCACTTAGGATCTTGACATGGCTAAAGAACACTTTGTGGTTATCTTTGGAGTCCTTGGCAATTTTTCTTTCGATGCTAGCCTTGGATGATTTTATGTGGGATCATAGTTTCTTGCTGATACTGATCAGAGATGTCTTTCCTTCTTGGGATTTTATTCTTTTCTGTACTAGTTTCCTCCTTCTATTGTATAGCTTGTTTATGACAGGGGTCCAGCAGACTGTTTCCTTTTCTTGGAGGAGTGTGTCTTGGTTTTGTTTGGGATGGCATGATCCATGCATTCTTGCACTGGGTGCTGTCCCCTCACTCAAATGCATGTTTATGTACATCCTTATACAGGGATATACTCTGTCTGGAGTGCATGTTGAACTGTGTATCCAACTGTGTCAGGTAGGTGTATATTCTGGGTCATGCTGTAGATGATCTGTGATGTTTGCACAGCACATCAATTCTCTGTAATAGGCTTGGATGAAGGTAAGACAGTACATACTGTCTATATTGATGTAGCCTAGGGTTTGGACACAATCCCTCACTCAAGTATCATTGAGAAACTCTCCCAGCTGGGGATTAATCCCTATGTCACTAGATGGTTAACCAACTGACTCACCAACAGAAAGCATACTGTGAAAGCTGATGAATCAACCTCTACCAGTAGAGCTGTCACTACTGGCATAACCCAAGGATCTGTGATGGGCCCCTTACTGTTTGAAATCTCTTTCTCAATAGTCCAGGCTAAAGTATATGGCCTTTGGTTTACCAAGTTTGCTGATTATTGCATATTGGGTGCAATGATTGAGTCCACCAATGATGTTAACATACTACATAAGAGGCTAACACAGACAAATGATTGGTGCCTGAGCCACACGATCTAGAAGTAAATGCAAAAATGTGTCATTATTTTTGCCTTCTGCAAAATGGAAATCCCTGCTAATTACAGCATCAACAACACTCCCCCTCCACTCATACCCAGTGGTTCAAGACCTGGGAACACATGTAGATAGCAATCAGAAATTCAGCCACCAAGTTTTCACAGTGGTATGGAAAGGCTATGTCATGCACATCATAAATCAGGCCATTGTATCCAGATCTGAAGATGTTATAACAGCACTGTACTTGACCCTCATCAAAACACTAATAGAGTATAATATTCACTTTACCATGCACCTCAGCAGACACCTGCAGCAACTGGAGAGATCACATGGGTTTCTCACCAAGAAAATAGAGGGCCTGCAAACCATGCCATGACATATGTGGATAGACTGGTAGCCCTGTCATTGTACTCTGAATTGTATAGGATGAGGTGACTTGTGCCTGGCCTACAAGCCAGTCTTTGACCCTGATAATGGAAATATTGCACATCCACAAATCAACTATGCTGATGACATCAGCAGAGTCTGGTGAAAGGAAGATGGCAATAGCAGTGTCTCTCATGCTGTGTCTAATTTCATGCAAGTGCACATTCATACACACACCCCAGGTGATTGCAGTGAGAACAGAGCACCTACTTATCTAAGTACACCAAGTAGAGAACTCTGTATTTAAAATGCAAGTGCCATAGCATAAGTCTGATTTTAACATTGTCAGACAACACTTTATAGGTGATGACATCACCAGTGTCTGGTGAGGGGAAGATGACCAAAGCAGTGTCCCACATGCTGGTGTAAAATTCTGTCTCTAAAGTCAAGCAAGTGCACAAACACACACACACACACACACACACACACACACACACACACACACACACACACACACACACACACACACACACACACACACACACACACACACACACACACCAGTTGACTTGCCAGACAAGACTTATAGGTGATGATATCAGCATGTGGGACACTGCTACCACCATCTTCTCCTCACCAGACACTGCTGATGTCATATCTAAGGATGCAGACTAGAGAACTCTTTATTTTATGTAACTGTCACAGCACAAGTCTAACTTTTACAAAGCCACAGGACAACTTAGAGTAGATGACATTAGCAGTAGATGTTGGAGAGACGACGTTGGGAGGCCAGCTTGAAATGGATGTGTAGGAATGTGCAAGTGTAAAAATATACTAGGAATTCATGGGATTAGATTGGTAACTGCAGGATACACACTTATGCTTCTCTAACTAGATAGACACATACACACCTCCCAGTTAACTGCACTAAGAACAGAACCCTTACCTATAAATACATGGAGTAGAGAACTCTGTATTTTACGGAAGTGCCACAGCACAACTCTGACTTTTCCAAGCCTGCAGTACAACTTATAGGGAATGACATCAGCAGTGGATGTTGGAGTGAAGATGTTGGGAGACCCATATGAAATGGATGCCTAGCCATATCCAACTGTCAAGATATTAAAGTTGTGCATGTTACCAGATTGATGAGTGTGCAATGTGTAGTATTTGGTGCTTGTATTTCATATGTGCAGGTGTAACTTAAGAGACAGATTTGCAAGCTACATGCAAACAGGTGTCCACATTACTACAAGTATTGAAAATCTGAATGTGTATTGTCGTTTTAAGCATGTGCATAGTATATACGACAACATTTGTTATTTATTTATGTAGTGTAGTTGATATATTTGTGAACAAGTACTGAGAGACCAAGGTTGCAGTGCATGTGGGGGGAGGTAACAGATGGCTGCATTGTAAATATGTGTCTTTTTCTTAGATAGTTTCTTCATTTTGTTTGTGTTTCCATATGTAGTTTCATGGCATGAACACTAAATGGACAGTAAATAAAAGGAATACATGCTGTATTCCACTTTGCCTAGCACACCAGCAAGCAGCAGGTTTGTGTGATGGTTGGCAAAGTGTTTACACATACAAGATACAAATTTCTACTGCTTTACCTTTTTGCTTGTACTTACACAATGTATAAATATGAGCCTCATTGCAAAAATTATTAGAGTTATCAGTACCGAGGGCAGGAAACACAGCTGTCACTTAGCTGACTCTGTGCAAGCAGGTATAAATGCATTGAAATATTTATTTTGGAGCATAGATGATATATAGGGTTAGGACCCAGGTGTATGCAATACTTTTAAATAAGTAATGATAATGCAATACAATTATTCTTTATACTATATTCACTGTGTGCTGCAGTGTGTTGATATTCTGCAGTATGTTTAAGAAGCATTATGTTGAGGTAACCATACCACAGAAGAGCTGTTCACTGTCACTTGGCATTGGTGTGCAATGCCAAACTCTGCACAAAGAGGCCAAAAAGAAAAGGGCTCCATTGTTTTTTTATATTTATGTTGTATTGCATGTGATTATATATTTTGACCAGATTATAGGTGTTAAAATGGGGATAGGAAAGTGGTGAAATAGGGGGCAAGCAGGGGAAAAACAAAGGAAAAACAATATAGGAATGTGTAGGAGGGAAGTAGGAAAGAATCATAGCTAACAGTGTAAAATGAAAATATGTACAGAATATCAGCTGAATTTGGACTGTTACCTCCACAAAGATGGGTGACAATAACTGAACCATTTTGTATAGCCAACTGGACCAAATCAAGTGTGTCAAGAAGACACATGTGCGAAATGGATAGCTATGCATGGGATATTTTTTGTGGGACAGGTGCCCATTTTTTTTTTTTTTACTTCTGTAAGAGAAGAATGCTGGGTAAGGGATATTGGCATTTCTGGATCAGGTAAGTTGGGTAGGTGAGGAGGCAAGTGCAAACAGGACAAACAAGACAAAACACAAAGATGGTGAGGGACACAAAAGGTTGGTGGACACCATGATTGGAGTGAGGGAGGGGACAATGCAAGCCTATGCCCATCAAACATGGGGAGAGTGAGCATCTAGTCCTCACCTGCAGGACTGTCATCACCATCCCTATCTCCTCCTCCTACAGACCATGAGAGAGAGAGAGCAGCCCCTCCATCCAGCATAGGCGTACCCCAGTGGTGCTGTGCATGACCCTATGCATCAACCTTGGCTTCCTCTGGTGGATGGTGAAATCCTCAACTCCACCAGTACTTCCAGACATTACCACAGCATCAGCTGCCAGAGTAGTGCTACCTGAGGTGGCAGGTAGTGCAGGGGCAGCAGTGGCAGTACTGCCAGGTTGCTTCCCAGATCTGCTAGGCATGGGTGATGGAGCTTATAGAGTGGTGGCAACCAAGCCACCGGGCTTAGCCTAGCCTACCTCCCTGTGCTGTGAAACATTTAGTGATTTGTTACAGATGGATGGCATGGAGACATTTTGATGACATGTAATAGAAAATAAAAATAAAGAGATAAGGGCTGGGGTGAGAGAAATAAAGAGATAAAATTAGGACCATCCTATGTGACAGACAATGCATTTTTGATAATAATACGGTTATTTCATCTGATGTTTTACATGTAAGTATACTTTCTAACAACTACAAACTATAATTACAGATTGCTCAAAGTAATCTTTGCAATGTGCAGATATTGCACATATGTTTGGTCTAATTGTACAGACTAAAGTTAACAACAGGGAATTTAGGCCACTTGTATAAAATTTAATTTCTGTAATATTATTAAAGAATTGCAGTATTTTATACTTGTTACTTGCGGTATTTGAGCCCACAACCTTTAACTACAGTCTTACACTTGGCTCTTACAGTTATTTTGTGCTTTTGTGCTATAGACTGATGCATGCAGACTTGCTTTTAAAGTTAGGATATGCATGCTTACTTTACTATTACTGTACAGAAAAGAACATTTTCTTTAAATTGTAAAGCTACAATAATACTTCTCTTGCACTACATACATACCACTTGCTTCCCTCAATCTCTCTAGATGTTCAGCATGGATCTTCCTATTGTCATCTATTTCAGACTTAGCTATGAAAAGAAAAGAAAAGCACAGAAGAGCATTATGAGTACAAGTCTTGCCTATATTTAGCTTTCTAGGTATTACACATTCTCTTGACATTAGTCTGAGGGGTGTCTGCTGCTGTAGGTGATTTAACTATGGATAAATGCACTGGGGGCATAAATTTTATGACCTGACACATGTTTGTTTGGCTTTATGCACTGCTAAAATTGCTTTTTTTTCATTGTGGGATTCGACAATACATTTTCTTACACAGAGGTGATTTTCCATCTTTGCCACAGAAGCAGGGCATCTCAGACATATTCATAAATCATTTATAAATACAAATGACAGACTGAGGTGTTAACCATGTATGTGTATGATCTGACAAGGTCCTTATATTTGCATTCATTTGTGTATGAGTCTTATTTAAGTGTGAAGGCCATCCAAGTCCAGATAGCAGAACTATACTTACAGAAACATAGTAGACAGTATATCTTCAGTCATATATCTGAACCTTCAAAACACAGTAAGGGTGTCTTATCCTTCATTCATATAATTCATATCAACTCCACTTTTTATAATTGTGTATACATTGTTATAAGTGATATTTAACATAATGTGAAATACAACAACAGTAAAAATGCCAGGAATGTAATGTATTAAGACCCAGGACCATGTGTATGGCAGCCCTACATTTACACCTGTTCTCACAGGAATATTGAAATAACACGTGGATATTTTCCTATTCATTACTATAAACTGAACTGTCACAACAGTAAAAATATGTTGCACCTCCTGTATTAGAACCCAGGACCATCTGCATTACAGCCCTACACTTATACCTGCTGCCACAGGAATAGTTAAATAATAGCTGGATATTTCCCAGTTCATTTTTAACTTCTGTCTCTTAACCATTGTACAATGCTGCTTACCATGTTTACCCTGTGCCCAATATACAGTTGATACCCTGTATCCATTTTTAAATTGTTGACTGTCTGCTTTGTATCTGCAGGTGTTCAATGACTCCAGGTGTTGGGAAGACTTGCTACCTGCCATGCAACCTAGCCTAGCAGTGCTGTGCAATAGAAACCAACAACTGCAACAATGTACCTTTTTTGACATTTAGAATATCTACACCCTGTCTGTAGGAGTTAGGTCTGCTTCCTGTGTGGGCCACTAGTCCAGATTTGCACACTGATAAGCATCATGCAAATGAGATAAGCAAAGCTAAACATTATATTTACTGTGTTTCTCTGTTTCCCCTGTTTGCACTAAGCCACACACCACTCAAACACTGGTATTAAAAAAGGGAAAATTATGAGAAAGGAAGAAAATAAATCTGTTAAATAAACAACACTACAAAAATATAAGGAGGTATACTGAAATATTTTTACACAGTTCTGGATTTGAACTCTCACACCAATGAATTCAAAATACAGTAAGGGTGTCATATTCCTCTTTGCCACAGAAACAGATTTGCAGCAAAAAATGAAAATCATTATAAAAGCAACTGCAACATCATTCACAGTATTAACAAAACATATGGGAGTTTGTACATGCATTAATTTCAGATGTAGTGCACTGAGTGATCACACAGCCATTTATGACTGCTGCTTGCATAAATGCAGTTCTGTCTTTTCTGTCTGTTGCTCATTCTTGTCTTATCTGATCAGTAATCTGAGGCATGCAGTCTGTAAGGAATTCTGTATCATTGTTCTTAAAATGTGTGAGGATATTAAATGGCAATAACATACAGTTGTCAAGAAATGAAAGGGAGGTTGGATGTTACTGAACAGAAACTATGAAATGTGTGCTGTTTACTTACATTTAAAACCTTGATACGATTACTTCTGCACTTTCTAAGTCTAACCTGGATGACACACCCACTGGAGGTAAAGGAACCTGAATTGGTGTTGTGTTTTCCTTCTCCCTACTAGCAATCATTCAAAGTTGCAATCCATTAGCGGCAAACACTGAGGGAGGGGCTGCACTATGTTTACATCTGCTACACAGAGACAAGTATGTGGGATTCAGCCATTCTAATGAGTTCACACCTCATTTGCATATTCACTGACTCACAGCCCTGAATCTATACTATAAAAAGTGAACCATATAGCTAGGGGACCTGAAGGTGACTTCTTTATGTTGGTAACACAGAAGAAGATATTGCTTTGGGATTTATCTGCACAGAAGACTACTGATTTTAACAAGGTATACTTGCAGTTTTCATTTATATACTGGATATGATCATGTAACTAAGAAAAATATTATATATATATATATATATATATATATATATATATATATATATATATATATATATATATATATATATATATATATATATATATATACATTAGCAAATACTACTTTTATCTGTATACACTTCTTAGATGTTTACTGACGGCATAGGCATGTCTGTCAAGAAATTTTACTTTCTCAGATCCACAACCTTATTAACTGTCATCACAAGTGTTATTGTTACAGCTCTTTTCTCTTTACACTCTTCTATTGTTATTTCAATGAAAAGTAAATGTCCAATATCATCAATGACACAGGGGTATTAGCCTTTTAGGATGGCCAATAGACAAGTCTATGGGGTGTGCTTGCCACAGATAGACATAACTGGTAATTGCATAAAACTGAATGTTCTGTGGTAAATTTGTACTCATATTTTTGGGGCAGTTTATTTGATAGTGCTTTTAGCAGTTCACTGATGGTGTGTTAGGGAAATGTGCAATTTGCCTGTTGTTTTGGGGGTGGGGGACCCAAGTTCCATTTCTGTGTTGGCATAAACAAAATGTGCTATTGTTATTCTCCTTGTTTTGGATCCAACCTTGCTTTGTATGTGATTGTTATATGCTACAACTACATAATTCATTTTTTATATTTGAATATCTTTACTTTTTTTGTTTTGTTTTTCCAGTGGGTAATATTGAAATACTACCTTTTATGTGTTATATCTAAGCAGGACTTTTTATTTATGTGATAATTGTGTGTATTATCCTTCTTTTGTGTTTTATGTCACCTAGGATTATGGCACCCAGGCATCCCGGTCTCCACAAACCCCCCTTCAATAACCCTGAAAATGAAGTAATTGTGGAAGCATTTAGGCAATATAGTACCTTCTTGCTTGAGAGGGGACATGGGGATATGTCTGGCAGAATGCAAATTTGGCAGACGATAGTGGCTGATGTAAATGTAATAGGTGACCAGAGCAGGACATATAAGCAGGTGATCATAGTGCCACTGACATGATTTCATCAGGCCTGAGGGCAGTAGCTGCAGTGGGCCAATACCTTTTGCTTAACTTCTTCCAGGAGCATCCTCCATAGGGACCCTACAATCATCTGCACAAGGTAAGCCAAAACTTTTTTATGTCAGTACTGATGAGCAGTTCACAGAAAATATTTATTGTGTCCATATGGTGATGTGGGTGTCAGGACTGTTGTGTGTATTGCTGTCCTGTCAGTAGTGGCACCACTGTTAATTTGTTAGCATATATTGGACTATAGTAGTGTAGGCATTAATTTATTTCCTGTGTTTGTTGCTTATTATCACAGGTGATCCTGACAGTGGAAGTATAGGACTCTTACCACCTGATGTCAGAGTATCAGCAGACTATGATGATGATGCTGGCCAAACAAAGGCACAGTCGAGGGATGCAGAGGATGAATCTGACAGTGAGGTTGACATTCAGCCGTCCCCTGTAATTCCATTGGACATAGCCAGTAGGCCTACGCCAACCCATTCCAGTGAGCCCACAGATATTGGACAGGTGGAGGGTGAGACACTTGATCAGGGTACTGTGGTTACTTTGATTTCAGTGCCTGTTGACTCTGGCCTTAGCCAAAGTGTGGGTTAGGTGCCATGCAGGAGGGCTATTAGAGGTGCTTGGAGGAGGCCTGCTGTACATCCTCTTTCTGATCCAGATGTGTCTTCCAGTGCCACTTGACATATGTTTAGGGCCATCACGGAGGTGCAGGCATATTCTAATAGTTCCTCCAGAAAAATGCTTAGGGTTGTAGATGTGACACAAGCTGACATGTGTGATTGCCTCCACCATGTTGCTGATTCAATGGATCTGATGAATGACACTTTGGAATGGCGAATGTTTATGATGGAACATCTGCTGGGAGGGGGACAACATCCATGTGGGTGTAGGTCAGCCACATCATCTGATGTTAGCTGATGTGGCCATGCCAGATCATGCTCCCATAGTGGTACTACTTCCACTGCTCTGTCAGTGGTTGAGGTGTCCACAACCAGACGTGGTAGGCCATGGGGTCATGGTCCTGGGAGTCCTTGTGAGGAGAGCTCACCCAGCAGACATCAGTCATATTTGTGTAGCAGCAGTGCATCTGTCCATGGGCATGGGCATGGCAGTGCAACTCCTGACAGAGCCAGTTCCTGTGGTCAGGTACGACAAAGATGAACTGCCACCTCTACCATCCATGGCTCACATTTGTCTGATATATCACGATGTAGAGCTAGCACAGAGCTTGGCTGTGTTCTTGCAGACACTTACACACCAATTGCACCTGGGGGGACCATATAGACACACACACAACAGTTACATAGTTCAGCTCTGAGGCTTTAAGATCATTCTGTCTCAGTGGCCATTTTTTACTTTATCCCTATATCTGTCAGTTTCTTTTTCTTACTTACACACACACACTTACCTTTTGTGTCAACCTAAGCCCACACACACAATAATCTGTGCAACTGATGATAACTGTGCCATGTCTATCTTTTGGATTCAGGGATAGATAGCTCTGTGCCTGATGTTTAGAGTGCATAGCTGACTTCGTTTCTTATTATTTCTGTGTTTGTGATGTTGTTTGCTAATTGTACTTTTGATATATTTTGGTCTTACAAAGTTAGACAGTTGATAGAATCAAAACAATTTTGCATCAGTATTTGAATGAATCTTCTGAGAGTTATTAAGTCTGAAACTGAAATGTGTCTCATTAGTTTCTAACTTCTTTCTTTAATGATTTTTTTCAGTACAAAAGTATGAGGCCAAAATGAGGACATTCAGTGATGATCAGTACTTCTGAATGGTAAGAATGTGTGAATCTTTGATGCCTGAGGCCTATTACCTGATAGAGAACACATTTATTCACATAAGCCTGTGATGTCACATGTTGAAGTCATTGCTGTACAAATCAATCACCTTTTACTTACTTACATTACCAAGTAACAACATGCAAGAATATGCCATTCATTTATATTATTACAAAATTCTGTTTTAACATTCCAGGTTCAGCACTTACCTTGTAAATCCAGCAGTTGCTACAATTTCAGTTCAGTGCTGAGTCTGTGTAATGCTAATAGTACACAGCTATTATATGGGTAGGTAAAGGCTGTGAGAGTTGTCTGGCATCAATATTACTATATGTATGTGCCTAGGATGAAGGTTTTAGCCCCTTAGGTGGCAAGTGAGAGTGCGATGAGTTTCTTCTTAGTCAATATGAGGGCATATTGAGCATGTCTACATCTGCCTGCACCCACAGCAGCTGAAAGTTCCCCCTCTGACTCCTCACCTGCATGTGGTTGTGGTGACCTTGCTATTTATTGGTGGTGGGATGTGTGCCCCTTCCCCTTATTGATCCTGCTGAAGCTGTTTTCTCAGGATGATGTTGTGAAGCATGGCACAGACAGTGAAGATTTTAGTACATGAATGTGGATTGTATTGCAGGACTCCCCCAAATGTATCTAGGCACCGGAACCATGACTTCAGCAGCCCAGACACATGCTTTATGATATTTCTGGTTTGAGTATGTGCCTCATTATACATTCTTCATTGGATGTGTGTGCATTTCTTATGGGTGTCATCTGCCATGGTTCCAGTGCATAACCTGCATCCACCAATAAATGACCCTGTGCGATATCACCCCTAGTGAATATCTGATACATTTGGAAGTTGTGCCAGATATGTGAGTTGTGGTAACTGCCTGGGTTGCCAGCACACAAATTCAAGATTATTCCCTTAGCATTACACATGACTTGGCAGTTAATGGAGTGGAAGCCCTTTCTATTTATATAGACCCTTTCCTGTTCCCCAGGTGGTGCCTTGATTTCTATATATCTATAAACTATGGCACCAAGTACTTAAGAAGATTCTTTGAATGTAAATGGCAAAGGATTCCCTAAAGAAGAATCTGGAGAACAAAAGTCATTTTGCTGTCTTCTGCAGTTAGTGTAAGAAGGACAAGCCTATTGATTTATTTTTCTTCCTGATTATGAACACAAATTGGAGATTGATACATACCTCTCAACCTCTTGGCACAAGAAATCTGGACCAAGCCTAAAACAATGGGGGGGGGGGGGGCAGAGGCCCAAAAATAGGAACATATTTTAAATATTGCTCTTATAGACTTACAAAGTTGCTAGAATAACAACATTTATCTTAGGGTGCATTTTCTGAAGGAGATGAATTCTCAAACTCAAATGTTTGGCATTATTTAGTTATTTCAGTCCTCAGTGATTTGCCAGAAAACCACAAATTTTATTAGAAATAGGCCAAACTATGATGCAAAAATCTGAGCAGTTAAGAGGTATGGATTGATACAGTGCTGTATGGTGAAGTCCATAATCTATGTGTGACAAGAAATTACTTCATAGTGTCTTTGGAAACAGCACCCAGTACTAGTTGTTTAATGTCAAGTCTTAATTTTCTTAAACTAATGAAACACGATTCATAAGATCTTATTTTAAGAATTGTTGGACTGTCAATGCCTGTCTGTATTCTTCATGCAACTATAAATACAGGTAGTGCTTTTGTAAACTGATATCTTTTGAACATATGCAACCTCTTGTCTGGGGATGTAATTAGGCTCAGGACACACACATACTAAAATGAATTAGGTAAACACTGCAGCTAAATACAATAAATCTATTTCTCGCTTATGAAATAGCATGCTGCATTCTGCTTATGTCAGACATTTACACTGATTACCAACATAAAATATTCATGTTGTATTTTGACTAGATACCAACAACTGAATTTTCAACTGCAATAAGAACTCAATAAACTTGGTGAAGTGACATTTTAATAAGAGACTCTGAGGTAGCAATCTATAAACACACAAATGTCACAGACATAATTCTGAAAGTAATACTGAAGGTGTTTTCATGCTTAAAGATTTATTTTGTGTAAATGAGTTGTTAATGTCAGATTTAGTTTTTGTGAATGTTTTATAAATTACCTTTTCTTAAATAAATGATCACTATTCTTTGCACTGCATCGAAATGGAAATAATGCACCTCAGATTTGTAAAATTTATTTTTGGGAGCATTTTGAAAATAACTACTCAGGACAATAGAATTTTCCAGATTCTTCTTGAGCTGGACTCGTGAACACCTATACTTTGCACTATGTGCTTGTGAGCATCATGTACACGTGAACACTCTGTTTGGAATTCATTAAATAGCACTGCACTTCACACCTGCCCTCAAAATAAGTGTAAGTGGCAGAATATGCTAATGAAGGCATACATAGCTGAAATGCATGCTAATAAAGCAATCCGACATGGCAGAGCAGTTCAGGAACATATACCGAGTGCATGTACATGTGATGTTCCCTTTCGGCCTCAATTCCAAGGCAGCCATAAAAAAAATGTTAGGGGTTTACTGTTGCTATCACTAACCTTTATGAGCAACAGGCTTTAATAGAAGGTGCTGCTGCTGAAGACCTTGGCCTAGATAGAGAAGTGTGTTCAGACTTCATTGAATTATCATGGACTAGATAATACAGAAAATGTTGAGCAATACAGGGTGGACAGGGATACCCTAGAGGAAATATGCAACCATTGCCAACTTCACCTGTGACCTCAGAAAAGCTGTAAAGAATCCATCTCAGTAGAAACCAAGGTTTGTGTAGCATTGCATATATTAGCTACAGGTAATTTTTAGATACCCACATGGGCTATATTATTGGTGTCACAGGCCACAGCCTCTAGAATATTACATCAATTTCTAAATGAAATATTACAACATGCAAAGGGATCACATCTGGTTTAAACATACCCCAGAGGAGAGAGCAACAAACAACCAAGAATTCTATAAACTAAATAAACCAAAGAGCAGAATGAAGAGGCACACTCAAAGATTAATGTAAAGCGCTTTTCATTTATGCCACAAACATAAACTTCTTCAGACATTTTAAAAACACAATTAGTACATTTAAATACAAAGGCATAACCAATCAGAATAGGTTTAGACATAATTCTTGTTTTAAAAAGACAGTGTATTAAAACAATAAAACAAAACAAAACAAAGACGCAACACCACCTTCTTGTCTAAATATGTGATACTATAAACCCTATATGGAGTGTAAAACTAGTGTATTTACAAACGTGAAGTGTAGAGATAAAAAACTAAAAAATATATATATTACATGAAAAGATTTTATAAAAAAGTTTTTTAACGTTTTAGACTTCTTAGTTTTAAAATACTACTGATGACACATCCTTCATTTAAACCTGGTAAATTATAGGCATTAAGCCTAATTTGCCAGGCTAACTCTAACTCTTCAAGTTTCAAAGCATCAGGGCCACCTCTAACATCTCTCTGCACTTGGTCTATAACTATAAACTTAAACCTGTGGTTAGAAAATTGAGCAACATGCTTGGCCAGTGCATTTTCCATTTTCCCTTTCTTTATTGCATATAAGTGTTCGTATACTCGATTACGAAGTTTCCTCTCAGTTTTGCCTACATAAAATGCAGGACAAAATTGGCATAATGCAAGGTAGACAACTAGACTAGAACTACAATTGTTCCTCCATCTCAGTGTAAAATGTAGATCATTAACACTAAACCTGTTGGATTCCAACATATACGAACAATAATTACAGGATTGGCACTTATACATGCCAGGAGTCTTGATTGTGGTGTTCTTAAACTCACAGTAGTCCTTAAGATTCCTACCTCTCCTGTATATAACTATAGGGAAATCACCTACACTATTTGAAACTTGATGGTCACCTTTAAAGAGTTCCCAGTTTTTCCCCGCATAAACGAAAAGCGCTTTACATTAATCTTTGAGTGTTTGGTTTATTTAGTTTGTCGTTTTCGTGCTTTTTACAGTCCATTTGTTTGTTTCTACCACTGTAGCAGGTATGGAAGAACTTGGCACACCCTTCGATTCGACTCCTGCTATTTTGCAAGGGAATTTTATCGTAAATGATTCACCACCTTCAAATGTACCGCCACCTTCTAATGTGATAGTCGGGTGTAATTCTAACTACAACTCTAACCTTAATTCTAATTATGAGTCTATCCTGCAACGTATGGATCATCTGTTGAATCGGCTGGACTTGTTGGAACGCCAATTCGATGCCGGTAAAGCTTCACTTCCACCTCTAACAGTTACAGAGGGTGAAAACAGTACCAGCGTAGGTTTAAACGCATTTTAAAGCGGTGCTATTACCAACGACTCGCTTAACAGCTTGCCCTGTGGTCAGAGGAATATTCTAACCAATGACTCTTCTAATAGTTTACCCTGTGGTCAAGGGGACAATTCAATAACGCCGGGTGCTGGTATTTTACCTAACAGCACTTTTTCCAGCAATGTACCATCTACGAGCATTCCGTGTGGCCAAGGCTCAAGAGCTACACTACTTAGTGCTGTTCCGGTTCATCATGCAAGCTCAAACATCGCTGACAGCAGTGCTAATATTTCCAATAACATCATTAACGGTTTATCCGGACACGGTGATGTCCCCAACACTGGTTTTGCCCAAAACAATGTAGCACCTGCAGGTAACTGTTTTGACTTTAACAACTGGCTTAATAACAACGCTTTTTTTGGTGTTAATAGTAACGTGCAAAGGTTTAACAGCCAAGAATTTCCTATATCTGATATTTCAAGTAAATTAAAAGATATGGACAAATTACTGGTCAAATTAAAGAAGTACCAGTTGGAAGTTGCTTACTTTGCTGAATGCATTAACAGCAAAATAGTACCTAAGGGTCTTAGGCGTTGGCAGTACCCAACTGGCTTAGTGGCTAATTCAGATTTTCACTTGGACATTGTTTCTTTATTTGACCGACATGGTTTAGAATTGCTCGACTTAATGCGTAAACACTACCTTGTGTCTATCGACGCTCTGTCAGCTCAGATATGCGAGCTTGACCAACAAATTAAATTGGACAATGAATTTGTGAGGTACAGGTACGAGTATAATCGTACCTTTTCCAGCATTGATGCCTATCTTGACAAATTGAAGGCCAACAAAATTAAGAAACTTGATATGGACATCAAGGCCTACAAAGAAGGTCTAGCATACCCTAAGCCTTCTTTATCACAAACATGGCATAACGTGGTACGACAAGCTCCTACTGGGCACGTTAACAGCAATAATGACTATTCTGACTGCGACCAGTTTGACACTGGGACTCCTAATAGTAGGCCTTCCCAAGAGCCTTCATTTCAGCAAGGTGCGAGCAACAAAGTTCCTGTCCTACAAAACCAACAACAGGGCCATTATAACTTAAGATCTAACAACCCTAATAATTTTTTAGGGGCACGACCAAAACAACCTGTGGCACCTACGAATCAAAGGAAAAGACACAAGAACTAGATGAGTGTGCGACTTGTTTTTCAAACTGTATTACTATTGATAACAGTATAAATGTTGGTCTGCCTGAGTTCTGTAATTCATCTGACATTGTGGACTTTAATGACACTACTATTGCTGATGTGGACATTTCTGTTAATTGTGTAAATGAGGTTTCTTGCGAAAGTTCACCTTCTATTTTATACAACACTAGTGGAGACTTCACAGTTTATAATTTTTCTAAAGTGGAAGTTTCCACTGATTTAATAGCTTTGTTGTCTAAGGGTCAGACTTATGTTCCACCTCACAGGATGAACCTGGTTGACACTATTATTGATTTAAAATTATATACCAGGAAACTCAACTTAAATTTGTTGATGGGTGGACCCTGTGGTAACACATTGGGTGAATTTAGAATTCCTAGCACATTCAATCCACCTTTAAATCCTACTATTAAAACATTCGAACAGTTCTGCGAATTAGATATTCGCAACCTAGCTATGAACAAAAACGCTGGGTTTCATAACATCAATAAAGATTTTCTGGTGGAAAAGGATTGCTTGAATTTTATAAAAATGAATGACATTAGAATCTGTAAGCCAGATAAAGGGGGTGGTGTTGTCATTTTTGACAACACAGATTATTCACATAGAATGAATAGCTTACTAAATTCTCCCTCATACACCATTAGTTCTATTTCAGAAATTAATAGAGCATACAGTTTAATTAGGAATGTCATTGAAGACCTTTACTTAGAAGATAGAATCACTCAAGCTGTGTACAATTTTATGTCTATTTCCTTTCCAAGAGTCCCTTGCTTATTTGGTATACCCAAAATTCATAAAAACGTGGCAAATCCTCCTATGCGCCCGTTGGTGGACAGTAGAGGCTCTTTGTCTTATGCCTGTGCCAAGGTTGTGGATTTTATTCTTCAAAAATATCTGACCAACATTAAACAAATTTGCAAGGACTCTTGGTCATTTCTGAAAAGTATTAATGAGATAGAGTATAATCCTCGTCACAATTTCCTGACGATAGACGTCAAGGATTTTTATACGTGTATTCCCCATAAAGAAGCTGTCGAGTGGAGCAATGAGGTTCTTAAGCTGCAGGGATGCCCTCATGATGAATGTTTATTGGTCGAGGAACTTTTGAGTACCATCCTTGCCAACAATTTCTTTATGTTTGAAGGGGCTCTTTACCTTCAAAAAATAGGTATAGCCATGAGGTCCCCCTGCGGTGCCAGTGTGGCCAACATGGTTATGGCCTACTGGGAACACCTTTTTGTTTTGCATAATTGTGATTTCTAGGACAACATTGTTTTTTATACCCGTTTCCTTGACATCTTCATCTTGTTAGATGGCGATGTCGTACTTGGCGACAGTTTGGTTGATTACTTTAATTCATCTACTAATTTTCTTAAATTTACACATTTGTTCGATCACAATTCAATAGCGTACCTTGACATTTTACTATCTAAGGATGCTACTTTTGACATGTACACAGCTAAAATCCACAGGAAAAATACTTATTGTAATTCCATGCTTCATTACTCTAGTTGTCACCCATACCACCAAAAACGAGCTATTGTCAAGGGCCAAGTGGTCCGAGCAGCTCGGATAATTACAGTTGATAGTGACTTCAGTAATGAATGTGAATTCATGAAGTGTATGTTTCTAGCGCGAGGTTATCCAGAATTATTGATTAATGAGATCATTGACGAAGTGTCGTTGAAACGCCAGTCCTTGTTTTACATTCCACTTTTGAATAGTAAAGTGGTCTTATCAAATAATACAGGTGATTTATCTAACTCACCATCTAATTCAACATTCTACAAGATCAAGTAGTGAACGAATTACCCACGTCTTTTATAACTACTTACAACTTGGACAGTGCCAGGTGTGTCAAGATTTTGTTGAAAAACTGGGAACTCTTTAAAGGTGACCATCAAGTTTCAAATAGTGTAGGTGATTTCCCTATAGTTATATACAGGAGAGGTAGGAATCTTAAGGACTACTGTGAGTTTAAGAACACCACAATCAAGACTCCTGGCATGTATAAGTGCCAATCCTGTAACTATTGTTCGTATATGTTGGAATCCAACAGGTTTAGTGTTAATGATCTACATTTTACACTGAGATGGAGGAACAATTGTAGTTCTAGTCTAGTTGTTTACCTTGCATTATGCCAATTTTGTCCTGCATTTTATGTAGGCAAAACTGAGAGGAAACTTCGTAATCGAGTATACGAACACTTATATGCAATAAAGAAAGGGAAAATGGAAAATGCACTGGCCAAGCATGTTGCTCAATTTTCTAACCACAGGTTCAAGTTTATAGTTATAGACCAAGTGCAGAGAGATGTTAGAGGTGGCCCTGATGCTTTGAAACTTGAAGAGTTAGAGTTAGCCTGGCAAATTAGGCTTAATGCCTATAATTTACCAGGTTTAAATGAAGGATGTGTCATCAGTAGTATTTTAAAACTAAGAAGTCTAAAACGTTTAAAACTTTTTTATAAAATCTTTTCATGTAATATATATATTTTTTAGTTTTTTATCTCTACACTTCACGTTTGTAAATACACTAGTTTTACACTCCATATAGGGTTTATAGTACCACACATTTAGTTAAGAAGGTGGTGTTGCGTCTTTGTTTTGTTTTGTTTTATTGTTTTAATACACTGTCTTTTTAAAATAAGAATTATGTCTAAACCTATTCTGATTGGTTATGCCTTTGTATTTAAATGTACTAATTGTGTTTTTAAAATGTCTGAAGAAGTTTATGTTTGTGGCATAAACGAAAAGCGCTTTACATTAATCTTTGAGTGTGCCTCTTCATTCTGCTCTTTGGTTTATTTAGTTTGTCGTTTTCGTGCTTTTTACAACCAAGAATTCTATGCCATAGCAGACTTCCCTGAGGTTCTGGGGACCATAGATTGCCACATACATATAAATAAAATCCCCACTCTATCAACTGTCAGGTGGTCTATAATGGCCTAAAGGATCATCTACAATGTGTGTGCAGGTAACCCAGGCAGTTTTCAAGAATCGCACATACGGCACACCTGTGAGCTACATAAAAGGTTTGCTAAGGGTGACTTTCCACAAGGGCATCTAGGGGGATGCACGTTATGCATAAAACATTGTCTCATGATACCTAGGCGAAACCCATACAACCCCATTGAGCAAGGATACAATGATGTTCATGATCAAACTAAGAATATTATAGAATGTGTATTTGGTTGCTCAAACCAAGATTCTGGTGTCTAGACACATCAGGTGGTACCCTGCAGTATGACCTAGCTGCCTTGGCTAAAATACTTACAGATAGTGCCAGGAAGCAGCTGCAACAAGGACAAAAAGGCTAAAGACCACACGTTCTAGGACCACAGGTAGGGCCATCTGGTCCAGCAAATACAGATGATGAGTCTGAGGAAGAACCAGCAGCTATGGGAGATCCTGGCATATAAAGATGTGCACAATACACCATGGGTCTGGCTAAGAGGTAGAGGACACACACACACACACACACACACACACACACACACACACACGCACGCACGCACGCGCACACACACACACACACACACACACACACACACACACACACACACACACACACACTACCTAAGTGAAAACCTAGATTCTAAGCACATGTAAACATTAAAAGTGATGCCTGCAAAATTCCTCAACCTTTACTTACCCATGTAATGGTTGTGTTTTTTGAGCATCAGACAGAGGCAACCCCTGAAAACGCATCTTGTAGCAGCAGTATTAACCAAGGTAAGTGTTAAACCTGTAAAAAGGGGATATACAAATGATTACTGTTATATGCAACTATTGTATGTCATTAAGATGAAATATGGCTCAACTCTAGAGTAATGGCAGCAGTAACGCATAAGTGAATTATAAAATGTACATATATGATTCTTCCCAGTACTGTGCATCACACATTACAGCTGCCCAATTTAGATATCTCAAAAGTGACCAGGGTGATTTTTAGCATCATTTGCACAAGTTTATGAGCAAGTAATAATTACTAAGTAATAGGACTGCATTACTGAGAACACAATACAAATACAAAGAGGATCAAGAAGTACATAACAAATCATTTACAACTGAGAAGGAAAAAGAACAATAAAAAAGCAGTTTCGGCAATATATTCCATTAAAGGAAACATGTGAGTAAGCAAGAATTAGCTATCCACTCTGTGCGTCAAAAATAGGCAACCCTAAATCACAAAGAAATGTGCAAAAGGCAGGGCACAGTCATCATCACTTGCACAAGGTGGGGGGGCTTTACAGCTGGCCAAGCCTAACACCAAAGAAGTGAGTGTGTGCAAGTGAGAAACCAGCTGATTGACAAGTATCCATTATCATGGACAGTAGTAACACATTTATATCATTCAGTTGTAACATTTATATGCGCATGTGTGTTTGTGTGTGTGTGTGTGTGTGTGTGTGTGTGTGTGTGTGTGTGTGTGTGTGTGTGTGTGTGTGTGTATGTGTAAGGTGTTATGACCAAAATGATTTTTATTGTGAGTGGGTCTGCATGAACACAAACAAAGCACTTGTGCTAGCACCACATCCTGGCATCCTGGACAGGTATAAGTCATGCATGGTAAAGTATTCAGTTCACAGTCACCACCCTCAACCATGAGAACTACCTCTGCCAAAAGTTACACTGCTAGTTTCATGGCCCTGGCTAGAAGTCACTGATACTACCTGAATGTGAATGATGTCTGCTTGACAAACACTCATCATGACTATGTCCATGACCATCACCACATGGCCTGCAATGTCTGGGTGTGGACACCTAAATCACTGACAGAGCAGTGGAAGTAATGTCACTAAGAAAGCAGAATTTGGCATGCCCACATTGGCTAACACCTGACCCTCTCCCAGCAGATGTTCCATTACAAACACTGCATGATCCAATGTGTCATTCTTCCTGTATAAGGAGTCCCTCACATGATTCTGGCAGTCTAACATGGTTATGTATTAACATTTATCATTATTTTTATTAAAACTGTATGTAATATTCCAGGGAAATTAACCTGCTTTCACCCTATCTAATTCTATTTAACAAATGCCCTGAAGAGGTTTCTCTCCTAGGTTCCTAATCTCACTAATACCCCAGTAACTATCTCCTTGAGTTGACTCAAACTCTCTGCAATTGCTTCTCAATACACGATTTCACCTTTGTAAATATTGTAAATAGCCTCTTACTTCAAATGAATGCATGTAAAGTGTTCCCTTACTTTAAACGTTTGTATGTATAATGTTTCTATGATGATTGTATGTATAATGTTTCTACACTTCAATTGTAATGAAGGTATATTTTAACGAATCTCTACTGTACAACCATCAGATATATCAAAATGATCTTTGTTGATCAAGCCTGATACAGAATGTACATATTTGTAAACTGTACTTTATTCTGTAACTTCCTTACTTTTGTAACCTTTCTGTTTATGTTCTATGGAGCTTTTCTCCCCGGGCCTCGACTGAAAACGGGCACACTTGTGCCCAGTGGACTTCCCCAGTTACCAAACTTAAATAAATAAAATAAATACATATGAGCAGTCAGCCCATGTTTTTTTTTTACAAATACAGGTGTTGAAATCTGAGGATACAGTATCATAGTCCATTCAAAGAGCAATGGACTTCAGACTTGGTAGTTTTTTCATTTCATTTTTATTTTTGATTGAATTTTGCAGTTATGGAGCCTTAGGATTGGTTGATATGTACTAACTCTTTGATTCTTACACTTTTTTAATTCTTTATATATTTTCATATATTTTTGGTTTTCTAACTCATGGATTTGATTAAGTATTGTTTTTGCTTGTTGTTTCACTGAAACGCTAATCCCGACTAAAACACGGCTTTTCAGTGCTTCTGTGTTGCCCATATCATACTTGGATAATTAGGTGGCTTCCTTGCTCACTGTGAGCAGCCTATCTGTCCCTGTAGGAGTGGTCCCAGCCCAGCAACTTGTAGCTCATTGGCCATTTTGGGCTAATTTCTATCCCTTTGATCTCCCTGGTATAAAAACCACTTAGCGTGGTTTTGCGTGGGTTTGCACACTGCGGTTAAACTATTCCAGGCTCCACGAAGTCTGCACTTCAGTTTTTCCCTTGAAACTTGATACACTTCAACCCAGCACTAGAAATAAGGCATTTTAAGACTGGTACTTACTAAAACTAGCAGTAGCTTACAGCTGGCACTTCAGCCCTATACTCAGGAAGTATAAGGCTCTTTACTCATCCAATCAGCAATACAGTCCAAACCATCTATTCAGGCATGTTCAAGGGACAGCTTCAGGTGTACTCTCCTGTCCAGCTGGTGAATCTGGGCATCCTGAGGCAATGTTACAATTGCCTCATGTACACAGACAACCCCCTCCTCCTCTCAACCAACACAAACATATGTGAGAGATGCAGCTACACAGCCAAGCTGGAGGCTAAACTCTCTCAACCCATGATTGGATCATCCAGTCACAAGGAGAAGGGCAACACTAGAACCACATTACCAAACTCACATAGACCAGCCATAGCTGCACCAGCAAACAACTCTCAGAAACACACAAAAGCATACTCGGAGGCTCTAAATAAGAACCTGCCTAAACAACAGAGACCTCCTAAGCATACACGCAAGCAACCCCCACCCAACAACAGAAACCAGGTAACACATATATCACAACATCAGTGTGCCAAGCAAAAACAGCCCCTAAGGCTAAATAACACACCTAACACACTAGTAATCGGTGATTCTATCATCAGGCACACAGATGTCCCACTCCCTAGACTGAACAAGGAGAAGGTTACCATAAGCTGCCTGTCGGGTGCCAGAATCCGACACATAACACATGCACTCAGGTCACTCCACAACAAGTACAGATATGACTGTCATTGTACATGTTGGCGTAAATGACCTGAGATGTACCTCCCTGGACTACATGAAAGGAGACATTGAGGAGCTCTCTGACCATGTAGCCCAGGCTGGTATGACTCTGACTCTGAGTAGCATCCTGCCCTCACCCAAAATGATGCCAGCATACAAAGAAAAAATGATCAGTTTCAACAATTGGTTAAACTACTGGTGTCATTTAAAGGGGATCCAGTACTTGTCAGCCTGGGACGACATGCTTGACAAGCCACCTTGCTTCGCCAGAGACTGCTTGCACTTGTCGCTCCTGGGCTTAAGAATACTGGCCAAGACTCTTGCCGCCCCATTACTGCCTTTTTTTAGGCAAGGCTCAAAAGACAAACCCACCTCCATAAACAACAATAATAAACAAAAACTGAGGGTAATGCTGCTCAATGCCAGAAGTCTAAACCTCAAAATGCACGCACTCGAGGCTCTCCTTAGTATGGAAGAAATCAACGTATGTGCAGTGACAGAAACCTGGTTCAAGGCTCCAGAGAGCACCCCAGCACTACCAGGCTATAACTCCTACCATACCTTTAGGTCCCAAAACCAGGACCGGAACACAAAAGGAGGAGGTGTGTCCATATTCATCAAGAACACCCACACCTTCAGGCTAGTAGCACAGCACGTGGAATCTGAGACCATCCAAGTGCAATTGACAGCGGTAAATTGACTGTTCAATTTATAGCTTGCTATAGATCTCCCACCTTGTCTCAGGACCCTCACACAGCATTCCTGAGAACATTAGAAAGTATGAAGATTCTACCCAACACCATGCTACTGGGTGACTTCAACTATCCAAACATTGACTGGGAAAACTACTCAAGCTCAAATGCCCTAGCCCAATGCTTCCTTGAGTTTATAAACTCAAACGCCCTGGAACAGCTGGTCACCACTCCCACAAGAGGTGACAACATACTGGACCTGGTCATCACCAACATGGGGAACCTATGTTCCACACCTGAGGTAAACTCGTCATTGGTAAGATCAGATCACAAACTAATCACACTGGATATCCACATCCCGACCCCCCCCCCACACACAGTCAAGGAAATCAAGGTAAAAAACTTCTCTAAAGCCAACTTCACACTCCTCAAGGCCGAGATGGGAAGTTTCAAAGCTCCCAATCAAATGGAAATGATGACCCATTGGCAGAATCCTTTACAAGCGCATTCTATGAACACCTTCAAGAATGCATGGACCGAGCCATCCCAACTAAAACCAAGCCAACTCCTCAAAAAAGAGGAAGCCATTCTGGTGGACCCCAGCCATAAATAAACTTTTCAAGAGAAGGAGGAAACTCCTTCAAGATAGAACAAAATCCCAAAATAAGAAGGCATCTCTGATTAACATCAGTAAAAAAACTGTGCTCCCTCATTAAATCATCCAAGGCCAACTTCGAAAGAAAAATAGCCAATGACTCTAAAGATAACCACAAGGCCTTCTTTAACTATGTCAAGAGTCTAGGGGCAAACTCTCAGATATGATTTGAGCTAGTGCATAATGGCCATAAATACACTGAACCAACCGACATTGCCAACATCCTGTATGACAAGTTCAGTGCAAACTTCACCTCCCCTATCCACCAAAGGGGCTAGCACCCATCCCAGTAGAATGTGGCACTCCAGATATCTCAGACACACAAGTAAAGACAGCCCTTGCAAAGGCCAAAAACACAGCATCAATGGGACCAGATGGTATCCCAGGTTGTGTCTTAGATGAGCTTCAAAATGAACTAACCCCCCATCTCAAAACACTATTCAAACTCAGCCTCTCTACAGGCTATGTACTGAAAGAATGGCATACAGCAACAGTGGTACCACTCCACAAAGGTGGTGCCACAACTGACCCTGGGAACTATCGCCCTATAAGCTTGACCAGCTTGATCTGCAAAGCCATGGAATGCATTGTCATGGAGCTCATTAACAGGGACATTGGGAACCTCCAGACACTGGACCCCACCCAGTTCGGCTTTGTTAAAGACAGATCTTGCCTCCTGAACTTGGTCGACTTTTTCGAAACAGTCACCAAGGCCATAGATAAAGGGAAGGTGGTCCACGCAGCATATCTGGACCTCGCTAAGGCGTTTGACACCATCCCACACTCAGGAATCATAGACAAACTCACCAGCTTAAATATCAACCCCCATGTCACGAGATGGGTTGCCAACTGGCTCTCAGACAGAACCCACACAGTAAGAGTGGCAGGCACCATGTCTGACTCTAAACCAGTCACAAGCGGAGTCCCACAGGGGTTAATCCTGGGACCCCTCCTGTTCGGTATATATTTCTCCGAAGTACAGGCAAATGCGGAGGGACTGTGGCTAACCATGTTCGCAGATGACTGTAAATTGGGTGCAATAATTGACTCTCCGGCTGACATAGACATCCTGCAAAAGGGTCTCTCAGAGATAAACACCTGGTGTCAAAGTCACGGCCTCAAGCTAAATGCCAAAAAAATGCATAGTAATCCCATTTGGGAAAAACAAAGTACCTACAAACTACCACATAGATGGGAATTCACTAAGTACAGAAGAAGTAATTAGGGACCTGGGTACCCAAGTAGATAGCATGCTCTCCTTTGAGTACCACATAGCCAAAATGGTCAGGAAATCATTATATGTGGCACACCTAATCACAAAGGGTTTCTCATCCAGATCCAAGGAGGTGATTGTGCCCCTTTACTCCTCACTCATTAGGCCCATAATAGAGTACAATGCCCCATTTGGGATGTACCTCACTAGACACCTGCAACAACTAGAAAGACCACAGAAGTACCTCACTAAGAGGATTAAGGGCCTTAAACAATTACCCTATGAAGCATGACTAAAAAAGCTCCAGCTCTTCTCAATCGCTTACCGTCTGCTCAGAGGTGACCTATGCCTGACCTATAGGGCCATGTCAAACCCTGAACTAATGGACATGCTTCACCTCAAAAAAACAAGATCCCTCAAAACCACTCGTTCTAGCGACTTGAACCTATGCACAACAATAAACAGGACATACTGGAGGGATAGATTCCTGTCCCAGCGACTCCCCTCACTCTGGAATAGAATCCCAATCCATATTCGACAGAGCGCCTCTCTGAACCTCTTCAAGAGAAATCTTGATGAGTGGATGGGTAATCATATGTTCTACCCAGGGATCACTTCAGGAGCCCTGTTAGACAGAGGCCTAGGTTAGTAATCTAATGGGGAGGCGAAAGCCATCACTCTGTGGCTAGGCTTATATATGCCCCTGGGCAGATAGCCTAGTACTTACCTATGAACCTATGTATTTAATTTTTATGACACTACTGCACCCCTTAGAGATGTGTTGTAATAAAAAGACCACTGATTGTTTACTGGTTGTTTTGATTGGTCCTTGGTTTTTAGAAGTATATTTGATGGCTGGTTGCTCCATCTATACAATAATGTAGTTTATGTTTCTTATATATATCTTATATATGCCAAATACCAAATGTAATTAATCAGACTGCTAGTTTGCATGTGCAGAATTTTGGTTTTGTTCTTACCAATTTGGCATGTGGATATTTTATGCAGACTCTGTATGTATTATTGTTTTGCGATAGGATTCAGCATTCAGATAGAGCTGTTCCTCTGTGTTACATACAATTGAGTCATTGGTGTGCTTGCTGATAATTAGAGGTTATCTCTATTTTGGTTT